>NC_092336.1:411678750-411991875 GCF_046630445.1 Rutidosis leptorrhynchoides
ATAAGAATATCCCCATCATTCCGGGACACCCTTCGGATATGATATAAATTTCGAAGTACTAAAGCATCCGGTACTTTGGATGGGGTTTGTTAGGCCCAATAGATCTATCTTTAGGATTCGCGTCAATTAGGGTGTCTGTTCCCTAATTCTTAGATTACCAGACTTAATTAAAAAGGGGCATATTCGATTTCGATAATTCAACCATAGAATGTAGTTTCACGTACTTGTGTCTATTTTGTAAATCATTTATAAAACCTGCATGTATTCTCATCCCAAAAATATTAGATTTTAAAAGTGGGACTATAACTGACTTTCACAGATTTTTACTTCGCCGGGAAGTAAGACTTGGCCACTGGTTGATTCACGAACCTATAACAATATATACATATATATCAAAGTATGTTCAAAATATATTTACAACACTTTTAATATATTTTGATGTTTTAAGTTTATTAAGTCAGCTGTCCTCGTTAGTAACCTACAACTAGTTGTCCACAGTTAGATGTACAGAAAAATAAATCGATAAATATTATCTTGAATCAATCCACGACCCAGTGTATACGTATCTCAGTATTGATCACAACTCAAACTATATATATTTTGGAATCAACCTCAACCCTGTATAGCTAACTCCAACATTCACATATAGAGTGTCTATGGTTGTTCCGAAATATATATAGATGTGTCGACATGATAGGTCGAAACATTGTATACGTGTCTATGGTATCTCAAGATTACATAATATACAATACAAGTTGATTAAGTTATGGTTGGAATAGATTTGTTACCAATTTTCACGTAGCTAAAATGAGAAAAATTATCCAATCTTGTTTTACCCATAACTTCTTCATTTTAAATCCGTTTTGAGTGAATCAAATTGCTATGGTTTCATATTGAACTCTATTTTATGAATCTAAACAGAAAAAGTATAGGTTTATAGTCGAAAAAATAAGTTACAAGTCGTTTTTGTAAAGGTAGTCATTTCAGTCGAAAGAACGACGTCTAGATGAGCATTTTAGAAAACATACTTCCACTTTGAGTTTAACCATAATTTTTGGATATAGTTTCATGTTCATAATAAAAATCATTTTCTCAGAATAACAACTTTTAAATCAAAGTTTATCATAGTTTTTAATTAACTAACCCAAAACAGCCCGCGGTGTTACTACGACGGCGTAAATCCGGTTTTACGGTGTTTTTCGTGTTTCCAGGTTTTAAATCATTAAGTTAGCATATCATATAGATATAGAACATGTGTTTAGTTGATTTTAAAAGTCAAGTTAGAAGGATTAACTTTTGTTTGCGAACAAGTTTAGAATTAACTAAACTATGTTCTAGTGATTACAAGTTTAAACCTTCGAATAAGATAGCTTTATATGTATGAGTCGAATGATGTTATGAACATCATTACTACCTTAATTTCCTTGGATAAACCTACTGGAAAAGAGAAAAATGGATCTAGCTTCAATGGATCCTTGGATGGCTCGAAGTTCTTGAAGCAGAATCATGACACGAAAACAAGTTCAAGTAAGATCATCACTTGAAATAAGATTGTTATAGTTATAGAAATTGAACCAAAGTTTGAATATGATTATTACCTTGTATTAGAATGATAACATACTGTAAGAAACAAAGATTTCTTGAGGTTGGATGATCACCTTACAAGATTGGAAGTGAGCTAGCAAACTTGAAAGTATTCTTGATTTTATGAAACTAGAACTTTTGGAATTTATGAAGAACACTTAGAACTTGAAGATAGAACTTGAGAGAGATCAATTAGATGAAGAAAATTGAAGAATGAAAGTGTTTGTAGGTGTTTTTGGTCGTTGGTGTATGGATTAGATATAAAGGATATGTAATTTTGTTTTCATGTAAATAAGTCATGAATGATTACTCATATTTTTGTAATTTTATGAGATATTTCATGCTAGTTGCCAAATGATGGTTCCCACATGTGTTAGGTGACTCACATGGGCTGCTAAGAGCTGATCATTGGAGTGTATATACCAATAGTACATACATCTAAAAGCTGTGTATTTTACGAGTACGAATACGGGTGCATACGAGTAGAATTGTTGATGAAACTGAACGAGGATGTAATTGTAAGCATTTTTGTTAAGTAGAAGTATTTTGATAAGTGTATTGAAGTCTTTCAAAAGTGTATAAATACATATTAAAACACTACATGTATATACATTTTAACTGAGTCGTTAAGTCATCGTTAGTCGTTACATGTAAATGTTGTTTTGAAACCTTTATGTTAACGATCTTGTTAAATGTTGTTAACCCAATGTTTATAATATCAAAAGAGATTTTAAATTATTATATTATCATGATATTATGATGTACGAATATCTCTTAATATGATATATATACATTAAATGTCGTTACAACGATAATCGTTACACATATGTCTCGTTTCAAAATCATTAAGTTAGTAGTCTTGTTTTTACATATGTAGTTCATCGTTAATATACTTAATGATATGTTTAATTATCATAATATAATGTTAACTATATATATAACCATATATATGTCATCATATAATTTTTACAAGTTTTAACGTTCGTGAATCACCGGTCAACTTGGGTGGTCAATTGTCTATATGAAACCTATTTCAATTAATCAAGTCTTAACAAGTTTGATTGCTTAACATGTTGGAAACATTTAATCATGTAAATATCAATCTCAATTAATATATATAAACATGGAAAAGTTCGGGTCACTACACTAGGGACGTGCTTGCTTGCGTGCTTGCGGTTAACCATGTTTCATTTAATGCAAACGTGTCCATGCACATGTAGTAGTAGTTATTGATTTTGTGGTAGTAGTTGTCTAGTAAAGCTTGTCTACATGCGGGTGAAAAAAATAGGAAAATTAGTAATGACTTTTAGAACGTCACTATAATATAATGTAATGATATGATATATATATATATATATATATACATATATATATATATATATATATATATATATATATATATATATATATATATATATATATATATATATATATATATATATATATAATTTATTATACAAAACATTTGTTATCTTTCAATGTGAAAACAACTGTTGCATACTAGCATTTTTGCCTTTCCTCAAGAAAGAAAATATATAAATTTTATTTTATTTTAAGGGTGACAAGATGTTGCATAGTTTAAACGCACTTGGAAGCCTATATGCATTCTTTACAAAAGTAAATCCCAAAATACTCATTTAACAAGTCTTGACATTCATTAGTAAAGCAATTTAGTTTCGTCAATTCAAATATATCGTCTACAACATATATAGATCATAAGATCTATTTTTTTCGCCATAAAAAAAAAAAAGAACTACTTGCATTATTAAAGGGGTGTTTGGTATTGGTTAATATAAAATAACTATAAGTTAAATATTACTAATCGTAAGAATATAAATTTCATATTAGTATAATAGTATTCATTGCAAAAATATTAGTATTATCAAGTTTTAAGCTTTATAAAACGATTCATAAGAAGTTTTATCCATCCCATGTCCTCCGTCCCAATTAAAATATACATAGTTTTAAAATGTAATATAAATAAAATTTCTAGTTAAAATAAAAAGATAACTATTTTTTTATTAACTTAAATTTTCATAACTTTTACTAAACTTCATTCCAGATAATATAATATATATCACACGCATTAAAATCTATATTTAGACAAAATTAGTCGCTAGACAACAAATTAGTTTCTACCATTCATTAGTATATGTAAGGTCTAATTGGTCCCATGGACCATGGTTTTGTTGATGTCTTATTTTGGCTGAGATCTAGATGAGATAAGATATATGAATATGAATTTATTTAAATTGACAACCTTGAAACATAAACTTTTGTTCTAGCATTTTACAGTAATATTTATATTTATGTTCATCAATGATAAGTAGTATTTATGTATAACTTAGCCTAAAGATGATCATAACATTAAATGATAAAATTAAATGTCAAATAATATTACCGAGTGTATATTAGAAAAAAATGTGTTTAATTCATTTAGGTTTATCTCATATGTTATCACTATTGGTATTATTAATAATATCAACTAGTTAGTATGTGTATGATTAACAGTTTTCTATATGTATTTCCATTCGGGTTATAATAACATATCACTTAAGAATCATATAGGAACAAAAGCTTACATATTTAGTTATAACAATTAAATCGCATAATATTTTATCAACATCTTTTAACTTATAATATATATACATATCCATTTATAAATCGTTGTTCGTGAATCGTCGGGAATGGTCGAAGGGTAAATGAATATATGAAACCAGTTCAAAAATTTTGAGACTCAACCTAACAGACTTTTCTTATCGCGTCAAAAGTATTAAATCGTATCGAGAGTTTGGTTTAAAATTAGTCAAAATTTCCAGGTCATGACAGTACCTACCCGTTAAAGAAATTTCGTCCCGAAATTTGACAGAGATCGTTATTGTTGATAACAAGAATCTTTTTAGGAAGAATATGAGTTGAAAAATAAAGTTTTATCACCATTAAGTAATATGAATAAAAAAATTCGATTACGTGAAGATTAATAGTGAAGCTATCAAAAAAGAGTGAAATGAAGATATAAAGGTTCGTCTTAACTTTTGACGTAGTCACGGTTGATTTTCGGAATTCAAGGAATTTAAAATGTTCTAAGCAGAAAGAAAATGTAATAGCGTGATTAATTCAGCAAACTATTGAAATCACGGAAAGGATAGGACTATCAAAAAAAATATTCTCTTGATATGTTTAGAGATTAAGTAGAAATGGAAGAGTTATGTAACATGGCACATAATGAGTGTAAGGTCTGCGAATCCTTATCAACATCACGTTCCATTAGAAATTCAGCATGACTTACTGTAATATAACAACGTTGGCCTGGCGTCATTATATTATACTAACTCATGTTTCAATTTCTCACATTTCTTCAGAAATCATTCAAAATTTAAACTCGAAGGTTGTAGAATTTAGAAACTAAACCAATTCTTTTATGATGTAATATAGATAGCACGAAGAGATAAATAATTTTGGACAATAATAGTTATGAAGATATCTTCAGAAATATGGAGGATATTTATAACGAAAGATACGATGATATCTTAGAATTTAGAATATTTAGAATCAAAGAATGATGAAGAGAATTTGTCCGCAAGGGTGTAGAGTAAGAAGCAAGGTATTCGCTAAAGATTTCAGCAGATACTGAATCATCTGGATTCTTTGAAGGCAGGTTTAGTGTTTGTGATTTGTCAACTGTCTCCTTCATAGTTTGCCCAATTCGTTTTTCATTTTCAAATCTGAGCTTTTTCAACACACCATTCTTTATCATCAAATTTTTTTTGGCCATTAAGACCATCCACAACTTTTGCTGCTTCGTCAGCATTCACTATTACCATATCTGAATCATTGGTTATCAATCCGAGGTGTTTTCAAAAATTTTGAAAGGTTTAACAGAGATTGTAATCGTCAAGATACAAATGATGTTCAAGCTTTTAGTTTTATATGTTATAATCAATATTTTAATTCATTTTAATTGTCCAATGTTATTAGTCCACAGTCAATAGTCCACAGTTAACAGTCCAATAATTCATATATAGTTTAATTTATAATATTCGAATTTATTAATACGTATCGTGACCTGTGTACATGTCTCAAACTCGATCACAACTCAAAGTATATATATTATTGTAGAATCAACCTCAACCATGTATAACTAACTCCAGCATTACTGCATATAGAGTGTCTATGGTTATTCCAAATAATATATATAGATGCGTCGATATGATATATCAAAACCTTGTATACGTGTCCCGATTAAAGTGCGTAAAATAAATAACAGAAATTAAATGACGATAAATAAAATTGCGAGAATTAAAATTACGTTAAATAAAATGCAATAAATAAAAGGTAATACGGAATTAACGGTAAGCTAGGAACAGTTAGCGTGGATTCTTAACAAATTTTCTCATAGATAATTTGTTTGTTTCTAACAAATTTTATTTTGTCCAATGTTTTCTTCATTATGCCACTTGTTGGATTCTGTTAAATCAAAATCCAAATATGAAATTAGATGAAAATAGTTATTCTGTGGTGAACGGATTCGTATATCTGTGGATGTAGGTAGGATAGTAAATGACTGTTGAATTGGAATTGAAAGAATGTACAGTGTAACTTATTAATGTGAAATCTAAATATTCCTCGGGTATTACCTACCCGTTAAAATATTTTCACCATTAACAGTTTGTACGAAAGAATTTTTACTTACAACCTTTATGAAAACATATATACATATATACTTTCTTCAGATGTAATTATGGATTTAATGAGTCAATATGATATTAGACTCATTTGATTTACCGTTAGAACAAGAATATATAATCTCTAAAACACTAGAGATTACATAATCTCCATGAAGAACGAAGACAATTGATGTAGAACGGTACGTAGAACGATGATTATACTCGAGGTACAGAATGAGATGTTAAATCATGGATTGTTGATGGTACTGGTGCTGTTATTGGTGGTACTGTGGGTGCCGGTGATATTGCTGAAGCTGTTAAGTTTTGCACCATATTCTCCAAATTGATTACTCGATCGCGAAGTTCGTTAATTTCTTCTATTATTCCTGGATGATTGTCGGTCGGAACCAGTGGATGAATAAGGTTTAGAATTTTAGATAGAAGATATTCGTGACGAGCTATCCTGCAGATGAGACTAAAAATGGTGTTTCGAATATGTTTGCGTAAGTGCTTCAGGTTCATCGTCAAGAGGGCAATATGGTGGGTGGAAGGGATCACCTTCTTCTTGTCTCCAATGGTTAAGTAGACTACGAACCCATCAGATGAATTGGGGATGGATGATTGGTTGATTCATTTTGGTGACACTGCTTTCGGAGCTTAGGTGAAACTCCATATCGGAATAGCTGTCGGAATCCGAGGAATTCGAACTGATTGAGGGATTCATCTCGTACGATCAGATGAAGGATTTTTGATAAGAAATAGATTATAGGATGTAGATTAGTACCCTGCAATACATAATTTACATATGCATATATAATACTAAAATCCCATAAGTTACGGAGGAATCTACGGAAGCTGTCAGACAAAGGTAACAATAACAGATATGCTAAAATATGAATTTATCTATACACTGTCTATGCAATAGAGGCAGTAAGATGTGTCTAGACTTTAAGGATGATAAGCAAATAATTTTTGACACGAAATGATACGCAAAACTTTTGACATGCAGACACGGTCGAAGTCCAGACTCACTAATGCATCTAAACAACTATCAATTAGACACACTAATGCAAGACCTGGTTTGCTAAGACCCCCGCTCTGATACCAACTGTAACGACCCATCCTAATCCATCTGGATGAAGTCATCAACATTAGGTTCCATTGCGATGATCGACTCCAAGTAATGTCCTTAAAATGAGCAAATGCACAGCGAAAGACTTAATTCGTACCTGAGAATAAACATGTTTAAAAGTGTCAACCAAAAGGTTAGTGAGTTCATAGGTTTATCATAACAATCATTTCAATATATTAATAGACCACAAGATTTCCATTTATATATATATATGTACACTCGCAAATGTATAAAACCGTTCTGCTTATGTTGAGGCCTCAGTAACCAACCTTAACAATAATATAATAAGTCATCTTCGCAAAGATGGATACATACACTCGCAAGTGTATAAATAATTCTCGAAGTACTAAACATCCGCCCACTAGCTCTTATGTCTAGTGCAGCCTACAGGATGGGGGTGTTAAGCCCGATAGATCTATCTTTAGGATTCGCGCTTACATGCTCTTATAACATGTAACTAAATTACCTAGCACATCAATCTGCAAAATATCATTTTTAATCACTTGTCTCTATTTCGTAAAGCATTTATAAAAGCAGCGCATGTATTCTCAGCCCAAAAATATATATTGCAAAAGAAATTAAAAAGGGAGCAAATGAAACTCACGATACGATATTTTGTAGTAAATATGCATACAATGGAACTGAACAATGCAGAGTTGGCCTCGGATTCATTAACCTATATCAAGTATATATATTAAAACATATAATATTTATATATAACATAGTTCTTGACCTCTCAATCCTTTAAATCCCATAGTAAACTGTATAAATGCTTTATAAACTCTATTCGTTTACTTATGTGTTCATTCAATCAAATATAAACTACCTTCAAAATCTTTGCTTACTGATATGTTACATATTTTAAAATTTTCAATCTATCTTCATTGATTTATTTATTAAACCTTATATTTATTTCTGAAAACATTTAATTTAATTTAATAAGACATGTGTAAGTGTATGTGTATTAGTTACTAACATATGTACTCTATACATGCTTTAAAAGTCTACTAAATTAATACATGATTAAAAACAGCGACAATTGTAAATTGTGTAGATCGTAAGATGCCTTTTCGATAACTAAGACACATTCACACTCGACCAATCTTCTTCGTTGTGATGGACCGAAAGTACTAGTAATAATAATATGTTAAAAATATAACTTTTGATTTAATCTTATTAAAATTAAATAATTAATTAAGTAACGTTCAAATATAATATTTCTTATGTTTAGTATAGTGGTGATTGTGTTCAAAACCTTTTTCACGAACAACATTTTGAATCGTTTATTTTAATTTCCAATACTACCCGATTCCGACCTCGTTAGTAAATCAGTCACTTACGATTGAGTTCGATCCGTTTTAGTTATCACCATAGGCGTAAATAAGTATATAAAGAGTAAGTAAACACTTATAAATGTGTTGGGATTGTGGGTTACCTTCTAAGATCATCACCGAATCAATTTTTAACTTCTAGAAAAATCTTTGTCATTCTCCTACTGACTCTGTCTCCGTTTCTGATTCAAAGAGTTTTTACTATAACTATGTACATATATGCACTTGGGTTGAAGGATTTAAATGGAATAAAGACTGGTATATATGTTTGTGTGATTTTTCATTGTGAGTTTCGAGTATCGATTGTATATATATCAATAATATGAATACATATTTCTAGTAGGCCTCAATTATTGAAACTAATTAGGAAAATGACATGGTAATAAAGTAACGAAAATTACGGAATTGTGTTGATTTTTGATTAACTGTTGGGCTCCACAAATCTCTATATATCTTAATCATCTACTATATTACTTATCAATACTTTATATAATATAGGGAATTATTAATAATGATAATCATCAATAACAATTGTTGCTAGCATATGGTCTTGACCACATGTAGTACGTGGCTTTGCATATGTGGGTTTGTCCAGCCAAGATCTTCTTAGTTAAATAGTAGTTAAACTAGGTTCAACTAGTAGTAATGCGTAGGTTGTAATAAGGCTAGGGACGTGCTTGCTTGCGTGCTTGCGGTTAACCATGTTTCATTTAATGCAAACGTGTCCATGCACATGTAGTAGTAGTTATTGATTTTGTGGTAGTAGTTGTCTAGTAAAGCTTGTCTACATGCGGGTGAAAAAAATAGGAAAATTAGTAATGACTTTTAGAACGTCACTATAATATAATGATATGATATGATATGATATATATATATATATATATATATATATATATATATATATATATATATATATATAATTTATTATACAAAACCTTTGTTATCTTTCAATGTGAAAACAACTGTTGCATACTAGCATTTTTGCCTTTCCTCAAGAAAGAAAATATATAAATTTTATTTTATTTTAAGGGTGACAAGATGTTGCATAGTTTAAATGCACTTGGAAGCCTATATGCATTCTTTACAAAAGTAAATCCCAAAATACTCATTTAACAAGTCTTGACATTCATTAGTAAAGCAATTTAGTTTCGTCAATTCAAATATATCATCTACAACATATATAGATCATAAGATCTATTTTTTTCGCCATAAAAAAAATACAAGAACTACTTGCATGATTAAAGGGGTGTTTGATATTGGTTAATATAAAATAACTATAAGTTAAATATTACTAATCGTAAGAATATAAATTTCTTATTAGTATAATAGTATTCATTGCAAAAATATTAGTATTATCAAGTTTTAAGCTTTATAAAACGATTCATAAGAAGTTTTATACATCCCATGTCATCCGTCCCAATTAAAATATACATAGTTTTAAAATGTAATATAAATAAAATTTCTAGTTAAAATAAAAAGATAACTATTTTTTTATTAACTTAAATTTTCAAAACTTTTACTAAACTTCATTCCAAATAATATAATATATATCACACGCATTAAAATCTATATTTAGACAAAATTTGTCGCTAGACAACAAATTAGTTTCTACCATTCATTAGTATATGTAAGGTCTAATTTGTCCCATGGACCATGGTTTTGTTGATGTCTTATTTTGGGTGAGATCTAGATGAGAAAAGATATATGAATATGAATTTATTTAAATTGACAACCTTGAAACATAAACTTTTGTTCTAGCATTTTACAGTAATATTTATATTTATGTTCATCAATGATAAGTAGTATTTATGTCTAACTTAGCCTAAAGATGATCATAACATTAAATGATAAAATTAAATGTCAAATAATATTACCGAGTGTATATTAGAAAAAAAAATGTGTTTAATTCATTTAGGTTTATCTCATATGTTATCACTATTGGTATTATTAATAATATCAACTAGTTAGTATGTGTATGATTAACAGTTTTCTATATGTATTTCCGTTCGGGTTATAATAACATATCACTTAAGAATCGTATAGGAACAAAAGTTTACATATTTAGTTATAACAATTAAATCGCATAATATTTTATCAACATCTTTTAACTTATAATATATATACATATCTATTTATAAATCGTTGTTCGTGAATCGTCGGGAATGGTCGAAGGGTAAATGAATATATGAAACCAGTTCAAAAATTTTGAGACTCAACCTAACAGACTTTTCTTATCGCGTCAAAAGTATTAAATCGTATCGAGAGTTTGGTTTAAAATTAGTCAAAATTTCCAGGTCATGACACTACGCTACCCAATTCCTAATAGAATACAAAAGCAAGATCTTCTTAGCAACCTAGCCAAGATCTCTAATCCCCAATCTTACCCGAGCCGCCAAGCATGCGAACCTATAAAAATATCAACAACGAGAGGGTAAGCTAACGCTTAGTGAATGATAATATACTACATACATATATATGTATAAAATGGATACGCCACACAAATATCAAATACCGCATACCGAAGCATCCATGTATAAGGCAACTACACTAAGCATACCGTACGATCTCTAAGCAACAAGCTAAAGATATCAACAAGTATAAGTTCACCAACGACGATGTGAACAACGCCAATAAGCTACACCCGGAGGGTTAGCTACAACACAACATTACATTAATATATATAACAATATAAAATGAATAAGGTTAACCCCTTAACCCATTACCGAATACCAAACGCCACAATGAAGATTGGCCGAGCTACACGAGCCTTAGTAATCTGAACCCACATGAGATTACTATTTTCGCAACATCGAGGTTGGCCGAACTACACGAGCCTTAGTAATCCGAAACCACACGAGATTACTACCACAATAAGATGACTGAACTACACGAGTCATCGTGAATCCGAACTACACGCGATTCACATCTCAACATCAAAACCCACGATCACGGGATTATAAAATCCACCACATCGGGATCATCCACATCACAACCAAGTGTGATGACGTACACACATAGTGTGCACCTCGCCAAAGGGAGTCAACCAAAATGCACAACCGTGCCAATTGGACCTATACACAAGTCCATCAAAACCACTTATATGTGAAGTGAGCTCTATGACCGAGAACCACTTCACCCGACCTGCACCCGTCCTACACATACATATGCATATAGGATATTAACACTCACTTGTCTCCTTGAAGAAAATGCTTCCAAGTAATCTGCAACTCGTCAATGGAAAGTACCTAATCCATTATCACAAATTCAAC
Source organism: Rutidosis leptorrhynchoides (assembly GCF_046630445.1). Classification (NCBI taxonomy): domain Eukaryota; kingdom Viridiplantae; phylum Streptophyta; class Magnoliopsida; order Asterales; family Asteraceae; genus Rutidosis; species Rutidosis leptorrhynchoides. Next base: position 411,690,734 of record NC_092336.1, read on the forward strand.
AACACACTTAGATTGTATCTACAAACCAACCCAATTCGACACTTAGTGCAATTTTGACCAAAATGCACTTCCAAGGACAAACCGCGCCCAAACCAACTAATAATCACTAACACAAGTGATAATGGTCTTAATATGCCAATTAAACCCGAACACAAGTGTTAAACACTTATCGTTCTCAAAATCGCCCATAAACCCTAATTTTGACCCATAAGGTCAAAATCTCACCATTTACAAGTTTTGACACCAAAACATGTTTAACTCGGTTTTATACTTCAACTTAATCCATTTTAAGTTTACAAACCTTATTAAATCAACAATCGGGTCATAATCCTCAACAAACCCTAATTTTGACTCTAGTCAAAATTAGTCAACCACGAAAACCCTAAAAGTCTCCAAAACACCAATAATCACTAATGCTAGTGACTATACACCATTCTCAAGTCCTAAACATGGTTAAATCATTAACCAACCCAAAACCCGCCTCTAACACTTACAAACCCGAATCTTGGTGTTAATCTCCAATTAACAACTAAATGGGTTCCATCTATGAATCATACAAATCAAAAGCCCCAAATTTGAATGATGAACACGAAAATGAAATTTGGAGTTAGAGCTTACCACTAGTATCACCGTGTAGCTAGGAACGAGGAGAACAACCTAGTCAACTACGCCAAAGATCAAATCCCGCTTCTTCCTTTCCAAAAATCCCTTTGAATTCAATTGGGTGTTTGAGTTTTTGAGAGAAAAATGAAAAGAAAAGGAAAAGGAAATTAGGAAAATGAAATGAGTGGATGAGGTTAAAACCTCAAATCTGGCTCAAACGTAAAATGACCAAATTGCCCTTGAACCTTATTTAAAATTACAAGAATCTGGTACCAGTTTGCCCGTATCGCCGCGCCGCGGCCTTAAGTGTCGCGCCGCGACATTTGCCTAGTTCTGGGATCATTTTTTGTCAAGCTTCTGATCTGGATTCCAGTTAAATGCTGCGCCTCGGCCTCCTTTGTCGCGCCGCAACATTCAACGTGGTCTGACTCATTTCCTTTCATATAAGACCTTAACACCTGAACATGTCCCGAACCCTTCATACGCCTATCATACATACACAATACACCTATAAATCATATACGGGGAAAATGGGGTATTACAACTCTCCCCCACTTAGACTCGATCACGTCCTCGTGATCTTCTCTGCTTAACCAATCCGGACCTACTCAACGGTCCTCAATCATAAGTCCCAATCCGAACTTTCCTAGACAACTCTTCCCAGTGAATCGCCTTAACGACTAAAGTCGTCACTCGCAAATTATCAAATCCACCAATCCGAGCACTAAAACCATGCTCAATCCCTCACATCGGGAAAAACTCAACCAATCTCGAACCCAGATATCAACTCTCTAGCGTACCATTACCAAGTACAATGCTAAAAGCAACCAAGTCTCAACCTAAGGTCAACAACCTGAAACGATGAAGATCGAACCAAACGAATCCTTACGGATAACACCAAATCACTAACCAACCATTGTAGTGCGCAACACAACCAATACGCAACTACCGTAACATCACAATCCAACGGTTAAAACCGATAGCGCCCAAACGACTATGGCAACATAAAACCCAAGGTGTACCAAATCGACTATCGTCACACCCGTAACATCATGTGAGCGAAACACGGCTATCGTGTCACTAATCATACAATACGGTCCTCACGACCCCACCATTGGCGTATAAAACAACCAATAGATCAAACAACATGGTCCTTACGACCCCACCATCAGTGTATAAAACAACCGATAGATCAAACAACATGAAGGCTGGCCGAAAACTACATGCGCCTTAGTGAATCCGAACTACACGCGACTCACTACCTTCACCACAACAACAATCGGGATTTTCTGAACTACACGCGCCTTAGTGAATCCGAACTACACGAGAGTCACTATCCCAAAGGAATGACCGAACTACACGAGTCATTTGTGAATCCGAACTACACGAGACTCACTCCTTAATACAATGACCAAATCCACACGAGTCATTGGTGAATCCGAACTACACGAGATTCACTTCCACAATAAGATGACGGAAACCACACGCATCATCGTGAATCCGAAACCACACGCGATCCACTACCATGATGAAGTCAGTGGACCCGAAGATCATGCTTCACCAATCTCAACACCGGATGAAGTCAGCGAACCCCGTCAACGGTCATGCTTCACCGATATAACATCTCGCGTATGATGAAGTCAGCGGACCCCGATGGTCATGCTCCACCAATCGCATACTCCCATGATGAAGTCAGCTGACCCTAAAGGTCATGCTTCATCAATCACCAATACCATGATGAAGTCAGCGGACTCCGAAAGTCATGCTTCATCAATCAACGCCCTTTTGGCCTCGAACGACGAGTAGCATAACATCGCGCTCTGCTACGCCATAGTGAATCCTAACGGATACCACTAACCATTCACACACTCGAGCAAGAACCACCTATATCAAACATAGGCACAAAACAATAATTCTCCAGAAGAGAATCCGACACACACCTCCTTTAACCGAAGGATTTCACCTTGCTCACCAAACACGTCCATTATCTCTCAACGAGATTTACCACATTACCACCTCGGTGATAATTTAAATCCAAACCATAAGTACAATTTATCCGAAATTGTAATCTACCACAAATCGACCAAAACCAGGTCTCGACAACATTTTCCGGATCTACCAAAAGCATCATCCGAAATCTCACACTAACACTTCCTCGTGCGGGAGTGTAACTCCCCCACTTGGAACTACGTCCCATATCCACAACTTGTAAAACCGTACAATGCTACCAAAGGTAGACTTTACAAACGATTGGGCTCACATGACCCATCACCATATCTTGCTCCAGCCTTGAGTACACGAAGGATTTCAATCAATCCTTAAACACTTCGAACAAAAAGTGTACCACGATTACACAAACCATACCCTCGCAATCATCCAATTGCTTTAGTTTGTCAACTTCCACCTAGTCACTCATGTACCTAAGGGTTTCACATCGGTACCCTAAGTACAATGTAACCACAACATAATCGGAGTCGAACACCACGCTAGTAGGTATGAAAGAGGCACCTAATGTCGCGTCATGTAAACTCCATTACCAACCTACATCGAGATCCAAAACACTCGATCTTAAGGGTTTCAACCCACCCGTCGAACCTCATGGTTCATCAACTACAACATACAAGCGAACACGCGCTTAACAACCGAACACCAAAACCCATTTCCATGGCTTGGTAGAAACATTTCCCAGATACTAAGGAATGCTTGGTGGCACCAAGTCTTACGCCCTTCACCCGAAAATCAACGTCACCAATGGGTACTTCCATTCGGAATGTCACCCATAACAACAACATGCACAACAAAATGCATTTAATAAACTCAAACTCAACGGCGCATAATAAATAATCAAAGGACATATTTATTAAAATGAAATGTATCTTAACGTCTCCTTGCCGCACCCGTCCCTGCTAACTTGGGACATTCTGACTTACGATGTCCTTCTTATTGGTAATTGAAACACACCATACCATCACCCTTTGGTACTGAACAATCCCAAGACTTGTAACCCCTCATGCCACAATTGTAACATCTAGATGCACTAGAATCTGGTATACCCGTCCGCGTACCACCCGTGCTCACACTCGGACCCTTAGTCATCTTACTCGGAGCACCATGCGAAACAAGCCTTCTCTCACTTGAAGGTTCACCAATCTTTGATCGCGTATATGACTCGAAACCTCTAGCTACGGCGAATAATTCCGTAAGCGATTTTGCGTGACCTCGGCTAATCTTATTCTTCAAGTCATCATTCAAGTTTCGATAGAAATCTTGCATCAACAAATTATCATTCCCCAAATACTCCGGGAAAAAACGAGCCTTCGCCATAAAGGTCGTCTTGAGAGTATTCAAATCCATAGAACCCCTGTTGCAAATTTCGCAACTCATTAAGCAATTCTGACAAATCGGCTTAAGTCCGAAACTCCTCGAAGAATTCCTTCTTAAACTCGTCCCATGATAACGCCATAAACGGTTCACCACCAACAAGATCAATCTTACCATCCAACCAATCCTTTTCCCTACCCCGCAACAAATTAGTAGCGAGTCTCGTCTTCTTCTCAGGAGGGCATTCAATAGTACAAAAACACCCTTCGACTGTAGTGACCCGAACTTTTCCGAACCTTTCTATGATTATATGTTTAATAAAAACTATATTTACATGATTAAATGTTTCCAACATGTTAAGCAATCAAACTTGTTAAGACTTGGTTAATTGAAACGGAAATTTTGTAAACGTCTGATTACCCAGTTTGACCAATGATTCACGAACGCTATAAGTTGTATATGACATGATGATACATAAATGAATAAATATATATGTTTAACATGATATAATAATCATCAAGTATCTCATTAAGAATAGTAACAATAATTTATATGCTTAAAAAGGAGACTATTGACGTATGAAACTCGAAACGATACATATAACGATTATCGTTATAACCACGTCTTACTAAATATATATGAAGCATATTAATACATTGTTATATTATATATAACATGATAATATGATAATTAAATATATCATTAAGTGTATTAACAATGAACTACATAAGTAAAAACAAGACTACTAACTTAAGGATTTCGAAACGAGACATATATGTAACGATTATCGTTGTAACGACATTTAAATGTATATATCATATTAAGATATATTAATATATCATAATATCATGATAATATAATAATTTAAAATCTCATTTGATATTATAAACTTTGGGTTAACAACATTTAACAAGATCGTTAACCTAAAGGTCTCAAAACAACACTTACATGTAACGACTAACGATGACTTAACGACTCAGTTAAAATGTATATACATGTAGTGTTTTAATATGTATTCATACACTTTTGAAAGACTTCAAGACACTTATCAAAATACTTCTACTTAACAAAAATGCTTACAATCACATCCTCGTTCAGTTTCATCAACAATTCTACTCGTATGCACCCGTATTCGTACTCGTAGAATACACAGCTTTTAGATGTATGTACTATTGGTATATACACTCCAATGATCAGCTCTTAGTAGCCCATGTGAGTCACCTAACACATGTGGGAACCATCATTTGGCAACTAGCATGAAATATCTCATAAAATTACAAAAATATGAGTAATCATTCATGACTTATTTACATGAAAACAAAATTACATATCCTTTATATCTAATCCATACACCAACGACCAAAAACACCTACAAACACTTTCATTCTTCAATTTTCTTCATCTAATTGATCTCTCTCAATTTCTAACTTCAAGTTCTAAGTGTTCTTCATAAATTCTACAAGTTCTAGTTACATAAAATCAAGAATACTTTCAAGCTTGCTAGCTCACTTCCAATCTTGTAAGGTGATCATCCAACCTCAAGAAATCTTTGTTTCTTACAGTAGGTTATCATTATAATACAAGGTAATAATCATATTCAAACTTTGGTTCAATTTCTATAACTATAACAATCTTATTTCAAGTGATGATCTTACTTGAACTTGTTTTCGTGTCATGATTCTGCTTCAAGAACTTCGAGCCATCCAAGGATCCGTTGAAGCTAGATCCATTTTTCTCTTTCCCAGTAGGTTTATCCAAAGAACTTAAGGTAGTAATGATGTTCATAACATCATTCGATTCATACATAAAAAGCTATCATATTCGAAGTGGTAAACTAGTAATCACTAGAACATAGTTTAGTTAATTCTAAACTTGTTCACAAATAAAGTTAATCCTTCTAAATACACTTTTAAAATCAACTATACACATGATATATATCTATATGATATGCTAACTTAATAATTTAAAACCCGGAAACACGATAAACACCATAAAACCGGATTTACGCCGTCGTAGTTACAACCGGGGGCTGTTTTGGTTTGGATAATTAAAAACTATGAAAAACTTTGATTTAAAAGCTATACTTCTGGGAAAATGATTTTTCTTATGAACATGAAACCATATCCAAAAATCATGGTTAAACTCAAAGTGAAAGTATGTTTTTCAAAACAGTCATCGAGATGTCGTTCTTTCGACGGAAATGACTACCTCTTTCAAAAACGACTTGTAACTTGTATTTCCGACTATAAACCTATACCTTTTCTGTTTAGTTTCATAAAGTCAAGTTCAATACGAAACCGTGGCCGCTTAAATCACTCAAAACGGATTAGAAACGAAGAAATGGCGAGCAAAACAAAATTGGTAAAAACTACTCATTTTAGCTACGTGAAAATTGGTAACAAATCTATTCCAACCATAACTTAATCAACTTTATTGTATATTATGTAATCTTGAGATACCACAGACACGTATATAATGTTTCGACCTATCATGTCGACACATCTATATATATTTCGGAACAACCATAGACACTCTATATGTGAATGTTGGAGTTAGCTATACAGGGTTGAGGTTGATTCCAAAATATATATAGTTTGAGTTTTGATCAATACTGAGATATGTATACACTGGGTCGTGGATTGATTCAATATAATATATATATATATATCGATTTATTTCTATACATCTAACTGTGGATAACTAGTTGTAGGTTACTAACGAGGACAGCTGACTTAATAAACTTAAAACATCAAAATGTATTAAAAGTGTTGTAAATATATTTTGAACATACTTTGATATATATGTACATATTTGTTATAGGTTCGCGAATCTACCAGTGGCCAAGTCTTACTTCCCGATGAAGTAAAAAATCTGTGAAAGTGAGTTATAGTCCCACTTTTAAAATCTAATATTTTTGGGATGAGAATACATGCAGGTTTTATAAATGATTTACAAAATAGACACAAGTACGTGAAACTACATTCTATGGTTGAATTATCGAAATCGAATATGCCCCTTTTTATTAAGTCTGGTAATCTAAGAATTAGGGAACAGACACCCTAATTGACACGAATCCTAAAGATAGATCTATTGAGCCTAACAAACCCCATCCAAAGTACCGGATGCTTTAGTACTTTGAAATTTATATCATATCCGAAGGGTGTCCCGGAATGATGGGGATATTCTTAAATATGCATCTTGTTAATGTCGGTTACCAGGTGTTCACCATATGAATGATTTTTATCTCTATGTATGGGATGTGTATTGAAATATGAAATCTTGTGGAATATTATTATGATTTGATTATATATAGGTTAAACCTATAACTCACCAACATTTTTGTTGACGTTTTAAGCATGTTTATTCTCAGGTGATTATTAAGAGCTTCTGCTGTCGCATACTTAAATAAGGACGAGATTTGGAGTCCATGCTTGTATGATATTGTGTAAAAACTGCATTCAAGAAACTTATTTCGTTGTAACATATTTGTATTGTAAACCATTATGTAATGGTCGCGTGTAAACAGGATATTTTAGATTATCATTATTTGATAATCTACGTAAAGCTTTTTAAACCTTTATTGATGAAATAAAGGTTATGGTTTGTTTTAAAATGAATGCAGTCTTTGAAAAATGTCTCATATAGAGGTCAAAACCTCGCAACGAAATCAATTAATATGGAACGTTTTTAATCAATAAGAACGGAACATTTCATCGACATCCGAGATCCAAGTTGTGCTTACCAAAGGATCCGGATTTCCATCGTACATCGGGGATTTAGTCCTCATGAAGCTCTTAAGACAATGCTCCATTTCACCACTACTCCGAGATTCGGAATACTTCCTATCCATTTCTTCTCGAAACGCACTCATTTGCTCCGCAACGGCGGCTGCAACTCTAGCGTTAAACTCCTCGTCATTCGTCTCGATCTCGTTTCGTGTCGTCATTCTAAAGAATGTAAAATGATTAGTCCACGAACGTATAAAGCACACACACAATACCGCCCCCATCTTGCTAAACACTCGTCGTACATCACTTGCTAGACCCGATTTGCATCCGTAATAAGGTTTGCAAGTCCTTATTACGCATACACGCCGTATCAACTCATTAGTACAACGACCGCCTCACTCGATGATATAAACAAACACAAACAAAATCCTACGCGATATGCACATACACGAGAATTATTATCACAACACAATTAATATATTAATAATATCCGCATTACTAATATAAACGTTAGTCCACCTACAAACAAGGCACTAACTATAACCTATTCTGACCCGTTCACCTACAAGTCCCGCAACAAATAAGCACACACAAAAGTCTAAGTCTAGGCACCTATCTCAAGTCGCCTAAATCCCTTAGACCATGCTCTGATGCCACTTGTAACAACCCAACCCGTATTAAAACCGGCCCATAAATTTTTTTTCCTTTTAATACGCGTTAAATAATACTTTAGGTCCCAATTGTGTTTCCATAAACATCTTTAATACAATAGAAGGTTTAATAAACCTTAAAACATTTAATACATTGATTAATTGTCCAAACGGACATACACGACCCGACTAGTTTAGTTTCCAACCAAAACCGAGCATGGTGATTTGGGACTACACTACCCAAATCCTAATCGAATACAAAAGCAAGATCTTCTCAGCAACCTAGCCAAGATCTCTAATCCCCAAGCTTACCCGAGCCTCCAAGCATGCGAACCTATAAAAATATCAACAACGAGAGGATAAGCTACGCTTAGTGAATGATAATATACTACATACATATATATGTATAAAATGGATACGCCACACAAATATCAAATACCGCATACCGAAGTATCCAAGTATAAGGCAACTACACTAAGCATACCGTACGATCTCTAAGCAACAAGCTAAAGATATCAACAAGTATAAGTTCACCAACGACGATGTGAACAACGCCAATAAGCTACACCCGGAGGGTTAGCTACAACACAACATTACATTAATATATATAACAATATAAAACGAATAAGGTTAACCCCTTAACCCATTACTGAATACCAAACGCCACAATGAAGATTGGCCGAGCTACACGAGCCTTAGTAATCCGAACCCACACGAGATTACTATCTTCGCAACATCGAGGTTGGCCGAACTACATGAGCCTTAGTAATCCGAAATGACACGAGATTACTACCTCAATAAGATGACCGAACTACACGAGTCATCGTGAATCCGAACTACACGCGATTCACTTCTCAACATCAAAACTCACGGTCACGGGATTATAAAATCCACCACATCGGGGTCATCCACATCACAACCAAGTGTGATGACGTACACATATAGTGTGCACCTCGCCAAAGGTAGTCAACCAAAATGCACAACCGTGCCAATTGGACCTATACACAAGTCCATCAAAACCACCTATATGTAAAGTGAGCTCTATGACCGAGAACCACTTCACCCGACCCGCACCCATCCTACACATACATATGCATATAGGATATTAACACTCACTTGTCGCCTTGAAGAAAATGCTTCCAAGTAATCCGCAACTCGTCAATGGAAAGTACCTAATCCATTATCATAAATTCAACAACACACTTAGATTGTATCTACAATCCAACCCAATTCGACACTTAGTGCAATTTCAACCCAAATGCACTTCCAAGGACAAACCACGCCCAAACTAACCAATAATCACTAACACAAGTGATAATGGTCCTAATATGCCAATTAAACCCGAACACAAGTGTTAAACACTTATCGTTCTCAAAATCGCCCATAAACCCTAATTTTGACCCATAAGGTCAAAATCTCACCATTTACAACTTTTGACACCAAAACATGTTTAACTCGATTTTATACTTCAACTTAATCCATTTTAAGTTTACAAACCTTATTAAATCAACAATCGGGTCATAATCCTCAACAAACCCTAATTTTGACTCTAGTTAAAATTAGTCAACCACGAAAACCCTAAAAGTCTCCAAAACACCAATAATCACTAATGCTAGTGATTATACACCATTCTCAAGTCCTAAACATGGTTAAATCATTAACCAACCCAAAACCTGCCTCTAACACTTACAAACCCGAATCTTGGTGTTAATCTCCAATTAACAACTAAATGGGTTCCATCTATGAATCATACAAATCAAAAGCCCCAAATTTGAATGATGAACACGAAAATGAAATTCGGAGTTAGAGCTTACCACTAGTATCAACGTGTAGCTAGGAACGAGGAGAACAACCTAGTCAACTACGCCAAAGATCAAATCCCGCTTCTTCCTTTCCAAAAATCCCTTTGAATTCAATTGGGTGTTTGAGTTTTGAGAGAAAAATGAAAAGAAAAGGAAAAGGAAATTAGGAAAATGAAATGAGTGGATGAGGTTAAAACCACAAATCTGGATCAAACATGAAATGACCAAATTGCCCTTGAACCTTATTTAAAATTACAAGAATCTGGTACCAGTTTGCCCGTATCGCCGCGCCGCGGCCTTAAGTGTCGCGCCGCGACATTTGCCTAGTTCTGGGATCATTTTTTGTCAAGCTTCTGATCGGGATTCCAGTTAAATGCTGCGACGCGACCTCCTTTGTCACGCCGCGGCCTCCTTTGTCGCGCCGTGACGTTCAACGTGGTCTGACTCATTTCCTTGCATACAAGACCTTAACACCCGAACATGTCCCGAACCCTTCATACGCCTATCGTACATACACAATACACCTATAAATCATATACGGGGAAAACGGGGTGTTACAATCAACCGTTGTTGACATTGAGCCATGATCCTTTTGTTCTGATGTAACAGTGTCTAATGGGTTAGTTTGAGTTTCTGGAGAAACAACTGGAATTGTATCAATGAATGTATCTTGAATCGATTCAAGATTATCATCAGGAGGTGGGAGAGAGGATGAAGAAGCAACAGGTGAATCAGTTGGTGTTGTATCTTCATCATAGAGACTTGGTTGAGTCTCCACAGTAATTGAATGTGATGGTGTTTCATGTACGGAATGAACATCTGAATTCCGTTGAAGAGTGTAAAGATTATCAAACAATATATCCAGTTCCTCTGTTGTGATCGTAGGAACACCCTTCTTCAAGAAAATTAAGTTTTGTGCGAAAGAAGTAGTAGCCAGGTTAGGATCAGGTTTTGAACTGAATTGTTCAAAAGCCATTCCTGATAACTCATCAAATTTAAGATTAATGCTTTCCTTGATCGTCTTTGTCCTTTTGTGATAGGCACGATAAGCAACCTTGTTTGACGAGTAACCGAGAAATATGGCATGATCGCCATGAGGATCAAACTTTCCAAGGCTGTCAAAATCGTTTAGTACATAGCATATACAACCAAAAAACACAGAAATATTTAACATTCGGGTGTCTACCATATAGTAACACATACGGAGTTTTATCGAAACTTTTGTTAATGATACAGCGATTTTGGGTATAACATGCAGTTGAAATGGCCTCGCCCTACATTTTTAGAGGTAGTTTGGAGTAGGAAAGCGTCGTTTGAGCTACCTCGCACAACGTACGATTACGTCATTCAACTACTCCATTCTATTGAAGGGTTCTGGCAGCAGAGAAATGATGTTCAATGCCTTGGTCTTTCAAATTACCATCAAGCACGTCATTCTTAAATTCCGTCCCATTATTAGTTCTGATGCTCTTAACATATTTGTTAAAAGAGTGTTGAGTCTTTTTAATGAACTCAATGATAATGGCGGGGGTTCAGACTTGGTCCTCCAAAAGAAAAATCCATGTAAATCGAGTATAGTCATCTACAATGACAAGCACATGTTTCTGGCCACTGAAGTTAGAAACTCTCATGGGTCCATATATGTCCATATGCAATAATTGCAAAGACGATGAGACACTAGGGTTTTGCTTAAGCGGGGGATTAGTCCATTTCAGCTTACACGTTGCACATGATGGACACACATGATGCTTATCATACTGAAAGCTTGGAATACCATCAACCAAGTCTTTAGAGACCAGTTGATTGATACCCTTGTAATTCAGGTGTGACATCCGATGATGCTATAACCACGAATTTTCTTTTGTGGAACGAGTAGCCAAACACATGTTTCCATGTGATGGTGCATCATTAAGGTCAATAGTGTATAGTGAAGCACAACGTTTACCAACAAGGAGATCAATTACAGCGGTAGATTGCACCGAGCATTGACGGCGTTCAAAGAGAACTTTGAGATCTCAATCCCAGAATTGACTGACACTAAACAAACTGCACCCCAAACCCTCAACATACGAGACCCATTTGATTGTTATGCCATTTTTTACATAATCTCCATATCCCGTTATTGCTGCAATCTCGTCATTTCCAAATGTAACAGTTCCTAGAAATTTGTCAATGTAATTAACAAGCAAGGATTTATCGCCCATCACGTGCCTAAGACAATCAAAGTTGATGTACCAAACACAGACGTCAAAACCCTGTAAACGTTAAGTTTCCTAGAATTTAGGTACCCAAAGTTTCTTGGGTCCTCTACGGTTAGTACCAGTAAAAAACTTTGGATCACAAATAAATGTATCACTTAATGCAACACGCAATTTAGACAATCAAGCATCATCTAAAACCACATTACATGAAGCATCATAAGCAATATCAAGGTTTACACGATCATCAGAAGTCTTTACACACAACTTATTCCAAGTAGACGTGTTTTTCACAGAAGAAAATTGAAAAACATGTGATGACATCATAGGTTGACTAGGAGATTTCTTTGTTTGGTTTGCTACTTTCTTAGTCGTTGACTTAGGAACCCATACAGACTTGTAATTCAAGTTTGGATTATAACCTGTGACACGAAAAACACCTTTGTTAGTGAGATGTCCAAACTTTTTCAGTTGACATTTGAGTAGATTGATTTTTCAAAATTTCCATTTTCATTTTACATTCCTTTGCATCATACTTACTCAAATCAGGTTTTGGACTCGTGTGTTGTTTTGAAGACTTCGGTGGTTTTATTAAAAGACTTTCCTTTGCATGTGTTGACAGGAACATTCGAGGAAATTTTTCACTCAAACAAGAACCATCTGGATGATGTACCTTCTTAACAATGAATTGTCAACTTTTGAAATGCTTTTTTCAAGATGAGAACGTAAAGGATTTTTAAGAATTGTAATGGGTTTGTAATCAGTAGATTATTGTTTACCCTTAACCTTCTTATCAATCCCACCAGCACACTCAAAAACTTTATTAACACAAGTAGAATATAATTGTGATATGTGTGCTTGTAAAGAAATTTGTTGTTGTGTGTTAGCCTGTTTTAGGTGAACTATTTTACGATTTAATCTTTGAATTTCAAAACATAAATCCTCAGCAGAACCTAAAACTTCACCTTCCTTAAAAATATAAGAATATTCTTTCCTAGAAAGTGGAGGCAATTATTCAGGCTTTTCATTTTGAGGTTCTACCTTAGGTTCAACTGTTGGTTCTACCTGAGGTTCTTCCTTAATATCTATAGCCTTATGACCTAGTGATACTGACTCAAATAAGACAGTAAGTTCATGTGCTAGGTTCTACATTAATATCTAAAGCCTTTTGACATGACTCATCACTAGAAAATTGATTTTCAAAAGTGAATTCATAAAATCTTTTATTTTATTCTGTTAAAATTCACTTTATCTTGTATACATCTCAGTATTGAACCCGTTTTAACAATTGGAATCACTAAAGATTTGTACTTTGTACATAATTCAAAGTTTTTCTATGTACAACTCTTTATTTAAAAAAAAAAATATTTGAAAACATTAAAAATCCAAAAAGAATTGAATTATTCATGAATAAATGCTATTTTTAGCATCATATTGAATCTGACAACCAAACAGTGCAGATTCGGTAAGTTTGAAAACTTTTACTCAGTCTTGATGTTTAATGAAAAGTATAATAAACATTTGTAATTTCTGATATTGAGTTGTCAAACTTTGAAGTCAAATTGATTTAAATTTTGAAATTGGACTGCATTCGGTATCTAAGGCCCATTCGGTAAGGCCCAATTTTGACACATTTTCGGTATCTATAAATAGAAGAGTCAAAGTCAAAGACTATTAAGCTTTCTTAATCAAATACCAAATCTGATTACCTTACCGAGTCTGTGCTAATCTACCGAGTCCGTTCATTTATCACTTCATTTCTTTGGTAATTTCTTGTTTTAATCAAGTTTATGATAAACATGTTATAGATCTGAGTTAAATGAAACATCATAAACCAGAAAAGATCAAAACTAACAGGAATAAGACATTCAATTTTGAAAATTATTGAAAAACCGAATCTAAGTTTACAACTCCAATTCTTCGATTATATCTTACTGATTTGGTTTATGGACACGAGATAAAGTCAATTATGTGTTAAATTAGCTGATCTATCAAAGAAATAACTCAGATTGCATGATTGATTTGTTTTTAATGGATTCTGTATATACTGAATGTGTTTATGCTAGAGTTACTGAGTCTGTTCAACATGATGACATGATTATCTGATCTTTTGTGTTTAAAATTGATTCTGGTTGAGATTTTGAATGATATACGACTAGAAATGCATGTTGAGGTTATAATATATGAAATTTGAAGATACCGAATCTGATATTTAGTCTGGATACCGAGTCTGATATTTGGTAGTTAAAATTTTCATGATTTGATTTTGAAAACTTGCATGCTAAATCTAGTTCATCAAAGTGAAAGGAAACGCATATTTGGTTACCGAATCTTTAACATTTCATGGTTACCGAATCTGCTCATAAAATTGAAAATTGATTAAGTGTTGTTGGATTTTTGGTTTTATTATTTGATTAATCATGATACATGTTTAAATTGATTGAATGCATAAATTTAATATCATGATTGTCAAATATTTGTGAATAATTGGAATAAAAATTTTTATAATTTAGAAAATCCATAAAAAATCACATAATTTGAAAAATACAAAGGACTTCAAAGGAAATAAGGGTAGAGATATGTGCTTTATGATAACATATTTTGGTCTTCTATTATTATTTAAACAGTCAAATGGCACACAATCACTTCATCAACACTGAAACCAACATTCCACGAAACTATTGGCTTGCTATTCTGGAAAGGCATCAACTCTGGCCTACTTTAAGCTCCACTGTCAGTGTGCCTAATACAGACTTGAGATTTCTCAACAGAACTATCAAATTTGTTGAGGCCACAAACCCACTACTGCTAATCCACAAGGAGAACCTGCTAGATTCGAGTTTGAGTTGAGAGGGGTAACAGGTTTAAGGATAATTACCAAGGCTGATTTTAGGATGATCTTTCAGCTTCCACTTGTGCAAAATGCTCCTGCTTTTCCTTCCACTCAACAAATGATGAACTCTATATTCCAACTAGGATATAGTGGAGATACTCATGTTACACCTGCTAAGTTTCAAAAGAAGTTCTTACACTTTAGGTGGTATGTGATCTTCTCAATCATCAACCGATGTTTTCTGATGACACAAAGTGGATCTGATAGCTTAACGGTCCCGATGTTGTAGCTCTTCTACTCATTTACAAGAGTAGAAAATCCAGATTATGCAGAACTTTTGTGTGATTTGGTACAGGCTCAAGTGGATATGACAAGGAATGCATATGTTCCTTGCATACGGTTTTTCTGTATCTTTATTCATGATGCTATAACTGCTTGTAGAAATGCAAATATTTTTGTTCCTGGTACACGAGGAATGCAGATGGTACGCTTTGCGGAGGTAAAGATGAATACTCCGGTGTTGTCTGACAATCAATTCATGGCACCAATACCAGACTGGTTGGTGAGGTTGGCTAATCCCTTAGATGCCAAAATCCATGTATACTATGAGGCAGTAGGGATACCTCTTCCGAACCTAACACAACACGAACCAGTTGAACCAACTGAGGTTCCAGCCCCAGAGGTTGTAGAATATAACAACCCGACTTTTTCCGTTTACTATCATTACTTGTCCGTTAAGTATTTAACGGTGTTTACTTAGACTTGTGTGTTTAATAGAATTAAATACATGCTTATTAGAGAGATTCTTGAATTAATAGGTTATATTAATTTATAAATTTATTTCGGAAAGTGAAATAACTAGAAAACGATACGATTAAGTTAATCGCCTAGAAAGCTTTTCAGTTTACGGAACTCAGAAAAATGACGAAATAATTATTTTTAATAATTATTAACTTTAAGAAAAACTAATTTAATTTATTATTTATTTAATGAATTAAATCCGGTAATGTTGTTTCAACGACTAGTTAACGTTCCGGAGACCTGGTACGGTTAACGGCATTCGAAACGGACCACGCGCGTACAAGCAATTAAGCAAAATGAGCCCAATGACCCCCTATAAGGTCCATCGGCCGAATTCCCCTAGTGGACACCCATATGGACTAAACTTTGGCTTATTGGATCGTTAGGGATTTAATTGGCCCAAACCCGAACTATTTAAGGCAAGCAAATTAGCACAAACCCTCATCTCCCTCATTTGTTAATCGACTTTTTGCTCTCCCTTCCCCTTGGTGGCCGTCGACTACACACACACACCACACACACCTAAAAACTTAAAATTAGATCAAGTCTTAAACACGAACGTTGTTCTACGCATCTTTCTCTACGCGATAGTATAAGCTATTTGATCAATTTAGGTATAATTGCAAACCCTAGCTTTTATAAATCTGAATTTTGTTCATTTACATAGTGTATTAGAGTCTAGTGCTCAATTAATGGTGTCTTGTTTTGATAATTATCGTTTGATTGCTTAATTAACGTTGTTTACATAAAAAATGAATTTGTTTCTTGTAGATCTGATAAAATTGACATGAGAACTGATCTTTTAATATGTTTAAATAGAAATATATCAAAAAGTTATTAATTTTAGACTCCGACTTTGCGTGATTTCGTTATCGTATGCTTAAGATATGCTTAATCGAAGTTTTCACTAGGTTTTGTTCGTAATCCGAATTTTCTGAGTTGCATACTTTGTGTTTTAGCTTATAAAAAGTGTACTAATGTATTCCTTATGAAAAGTTATGCAATTTGGACTTAATATTTGCGTCAAAAGGTTATGTAATGCTCCCGTTATGTCAAAACGAAATTTGGTTCGTAAAATGAGCTGAATCGGTTTTTAAAGTTACATAAAAATTACTACAGTGAACTAGGAGTTGATTGAGACTTTTATCTTCTGGAATATGTTATTATAAGTGTTCCTTGACATGTTTCATTTGTATGCAAACTTGCGAGTACATGATTTTCCATGAGATATATGCTCGTCTAAGTGATGTGTCTAGTTGATGATTAAAAACTGATAGGTCTGTCAAGGTTTGGTATAATGTACAAATTGGCTAAAGAAATGTTTCTCATTATTTTATCACTAAAACTTTGAGATGTTATGAGATGAATCCAATTGGCCGTTCATCAAGAAATGTTTAAAAACTGGCTAAAGAAATGTTTAACAACTGACGCGCAAGCAGAAATTGCTGTAATGAACTATGATTAGACCCTTTCTGATATTGTACTTTTATATTTCGTTGGAGGCTTTGGCCGGACTTTTTGGAATAGATTTTAAGTTTAGTTAGGATCTGGAGTTGTTCATAATTTAATGATTTGTGTGATAAGCTATAGTTGAATCTTTCTACGATGTACATTTTTCGAAGGCATGCTTTAAGGTGCAAAAGTGCAATTTGCTTAATTATGACTTGTAAGATGATATTTGACCTAGGTTTGACTTGTTGATCATGTTTGCATGACCTACTGAGATGTTTGACATTAGTTGACCACTTTGACCGAGTTGACTTTAGGGTTGACTTTGGTTGACTTGCTTGGATTAGTTGACTTTTACTTATTCGTTGAGTCAGTCTGAGCATTAGGACTTTGCGTACACTATGAGTTGACATGGTTTGACCTATAAGTCTATACTTAAGATTATTTACTTGTTTAGGTTGCGTTGTTCAGTCGAGATTGTTCGACAACCGTACGTTTTGCTAAGAAATTTACAAGTGCTTTTGCTAAGGTGAGTCTACAGTCCCTACTACATTTTTACATGAACGAGATGCATGCTTTTTACAAATGTTTTACATATTAGGCACAAGTAACTTACCAAGAATACACATATGAGTTCAGATCAAAAATCCCTTAGCTTGATTATATTAGTTACTTTGTAAGCTCGACTTATAGGGACGGTACCGTTAGGAATGACAAACCTCACCGCAACATAAACTGGTGCTTATTTTGTTGTTACTCATACACTTGATCGGTGTATCGCCATGATAGGGTAAACTAAGATGTGTGGCTCGGCTCACGCAAAGGTTAAAGCTTTATAATCAAGTGCTCATGATAATGTATACTTTTCCTATGATGTTTTCCAAGAAAATCTTGTGGCCTAACTTACGAAATGATTTACTAAACCTGTAGATTCACTCAACATTTTTCATTGACGTTTGCATGTTTCATCTCAGGTACATAGATGTAGTGCTTCCGCTTAACTGAAGTTATTATGCTGTTTGCTGCTAGAACTGGACGTCGTCCAGCATATTTATCATTTTCATTTCAAGAACAAATATTCGCATTTAAACTATTTTCTTTCGAGATGTTTTGGGTTCATATACATTAGTCATTTATGTTAAACGTTTTCTAGTTACATTTTCTTTAATAAATGACTTTGATTTGATAATTAATGCGAATACTTTTCGGAAACGTCTCATATAGAGGGCATGACCGCTAAACTGTGGGACTAGAAGTTAATATTCTGTTAGTGGATTCTGACGGGGTATTACATTTGGTAACAGAGCTGGTTTAACTGCGTCCAAAGCAACGACCGGTTAACGTTCCCAGAATTTGGGTTCGGTTAACGGCAACAACTTTGGGTGATTTAGTCGTAGAGGGGGTTCTCACAGTGTAACCTGTGACGAAGCATTGGCTCTTACCCCTTGCAATCCCTTACAAAGAAAGAGGAGGGTTGGTAGGTTGGCGGAAACGCGGGCCGTAAAATCAGTGTCTGAGGTACGCTCAGTAGTCACCCTATTCGCAGGAAAGGCACTGGGTGGGTTTTACCCCAAATGTAAGGTATTACATTTGGTATCAGAGCAGATTGGTTACCTAGGACTAGGCTGCATTAGAGTGTCGAATGTCAGGACATCTTTTGAGTCTAGACTGTAACCATAGACTAGTTAAGCTACATAGAATGTAGTTACACTACTTGCTACTTTACTTGATTCTATGTCTGCTTAGTATATTATATATGTTTATATATAGAGATGCCTACTATTATCGTATATTAGAGGTTCTAATGTGAGCGTGCTCCTATACTGAAACCAGATGAAGTATCTTCATGATATTTACTTAAGTGCTTGGGATGCGGATACGAAGTCCGATACTTCTGTGATTGCTCGGGGTACTCTTACACCATGTACTGATGAAGAGGGATTGTCTGTGACTATTGGGCAGCCTGAGCCCAAAGAGGATGAGGATGATTCCAATGCCGAGGATAACCCTTTGTTTGATTTTCTCGACCGAGAGGATTCCGATGAAGAAGAGGAATCCGTGGATGAAGAAGATTCTAATGAAGAAAAGGGATCTGAGAAGGAAAAGGATTCCGAAGATGAAGAAAATTCTAAGGAACTACTCACTACTGAATCAAACCCCATGATCCGATTCTACTTATTACTCCACCTGCTACACTTACTGTAATGGCCCGGCTTTTCCGACTTGCTTTTGTGCTTTCACGAAACTGCGTATTTGTGCGTACTGAGCTGGCTTATGCTCTGGGATCTTTTATCATGATTAATTACTCTCATTAATATCTTACTACGTGCTATTAAGTGTGTAATCACTTAACTTGATCCCCGAATACTTTACGACCGTTGGTGTCACTTATCATTTTAAACGAGATACATACTTGGTACGCGTTAAAATTTTGTCGTAATTGGAATATTATGACTGCGTAAACTTGATTGTTATTTATTATAACAATTACTTGGCTTAAGGGCTTATTTAATTGAGCTTAGTGTTTACTAATGCTTACTAGTTACCTTAATGGACTTGTCACCGTATTTGACTTTCCATGTCCCGACTTGTCTTTGTGACACACGCTTTTCACGAATAATATTTAGAATATTATTTACGTTCATGATTAATTTTTATTAATCATTTTTAATTAACTAATGTAAGTAGTTAATTACTTGGGCTTTTACTAACTTGTTGCTTACTTACTTGGGCCCTTATTATTTTTGGACTTGGAAGCCCACCCTACTTTTCTTAATGGACTATTAAGAGCCCACTTTTATGCTAGTAATTTATTAAGACTAAACTAGATTAATTAAGCTAAGTTGGAGACAAAAATGTTTCAAGCATGCAAGAACTCTGTTAGGACCCCGAAGTTGTATAGTGTTAATGTGAATTAAGCTTAAATGAAGGTTCCTTAGAAGAGGGCTATATAAGGAACCTAAGTAGTCCTAATTAGATAGCCATTGTATTGTAACTGAGTTCTAGAAGCTGTGGAATGTAATTTGTACCGATTCTCTCTCATACCGAGTCTTCTTCCTACATACCGAATCTCACTCTATCTTATCATTTCTCTCAATCTCAACATGATCCGACCTATCATTTGGTATCAGAGCTTCCAGGAAGTGATTCTACATCACTATATCGATCCAGATATTGTAGATTACAGAATCTGAATACTCTCGGGAAAATGAATCAGATTCGGTATTATCAAATTTGATAATCTGACGTTCAGATTCTTGTGATAAGTTCAGCGAAGGTGTATTAGGTCTATTAGAAAGAGTTTCGATCATCATTACAGCTTATTAACTTCAATTATGGAGAATCAAGTTGATTTTTAGAGTTTGTGGCTAAAACTCTCGGTATTGCTTAATTCAATCTTGATTCTGGATTTTTGTGAAGATTTAAAGATTCAGTTGTGTTCGTGAGGTGTTAAATCACATTTCGGTCGGTTCAATTTCTTCAATTCTTCAAGTTTTGAAGATTTGATCAACATTCGGTATCATAACCGTCATACCGAGTCTGCTTCATTACTGAAAATTCATCTTAAGTGTTGCAGATTGTGGTGTGTTTGTGATTTTATCACATTCGGTTTGATTATACGCAGCTAATTGGTGTGGTTTGAGAAAGGATTCTGTTATATTTCTATGTTTTAGACTTAGACTCGGTATTGTCAACTGCTACAGTTGACATTCGGTGTCCTGAATCTTCGGTATCATTGATATTCTGTTTGTTACTAACTTGTTTTCTTGTGCAGCAAGGTTACCGAATCTAATTCAAGGGAATTGGATTGAGTTTACACATAATATTTTACAGAATTTGACTACCGAGTCATTTACCGAATCAGAATCTCGGTTTCACTTAATTCTTTGGTTTTAAGTATTCTGAGGCTTCAAGTTATGTGGTTACTGAATCCATACCGAATTTGGGTGTGTTACTTGTGATTCTTATCAGTTTCTGATACAGAATCTGGTTTACCGAATTGTTACCGAATCTGCTACAGTACCGAACCACTTACCGAATCTGGTACTGTACCGAATCTTTACCGAATCTGACATTCTTGTTAGATTTTATATTGAACCCTGATCATAGATTGTGTTTAATACCGAATCTACCTCAATTTAAGATGTCTACTCAGGACACTCTTATCATTGGATCAGATTCCTGACCTCCAGTGTTGTTTGATGGCAAGTACACTCAGTGGCTTCATCGTATCACTCAGTACATAGACTATAAGGGAGAGATAGCTAAACATATATGGGCTTCTTTGAGAGATGCTCCAGTTGTTGATTTTCATCCGGATACTGGTATGCCAATTCCAGTCTATGAACTTTCTGGTGATAAACGTGAAAGAGCTCAGGGTGACATAGAGGCTAAGAATATTGTCAAGCAAGCTATCTCATATGAGCTATTTAAAAAAGTTGATAGCAACACTACTGCAAAAGATATATGGGATGAGATCAAACGACAACAAGAAGGTTATGACATGTCAGACGTTACTAAATTGAATAAGGCTCTGGGATTGTATGAAGATTTCAAGCAGGAACCAGAAGAACTACTCAAGGACACCTACCATCATTTCAATGGTGTTCTCAATGAGTTGAAAAGGTGTAAGATTGTAAAAGTACATGCTGAAGTCAACATGAAATTCCTCAAAAAGCTCAATGCTGATTGGCTTCCTTATGGAACCATTGTTCGATCTACCAAAGAGATTGACAAGTTAACTGTTCATGAGCTTGTTGGAGTTCTTATGCATTACCAACCTGAGGTGTCTAAACTTCAAGAAGGAAGAAAAGAGTCTTCTCCGGGCGATCCTCTTGCCCTAATTGCTAAAAAGAAGAGCAAATCTATTACGACTTCCAAAAGCTTGTCCAAGAAAGTGCTTGTTGAAGAATCAACTAATTCTGAAGAGTTGAATCTTTCTGATGTTGATGATTCTCACCTTGAATTAGTCAAGATGGCAGCCATGTTCACAAATGCCTTGAACAAACACAAGTTTAAAGGCAAATCAAGCAATCAACGCAAACACTCATCATCTTCCTCGTACTACAAGAAAGCTGATCAATCCAAACAACAACGTGCTGATGATTCCAAGAAGGAAGATTCAATCTGTTTCAATTGTGGCAAAGCTGGTCATTACTCTCGTGAGTGCAAGATGCCTAAGAATAATGACGCAGCTTACTACAAGAAGAAAATATTGATGGCTAAGATTGTGGAAACTGGGGGAGAGCTGAAACCGGTTGATGATACTTGGTTTAACTGGACTGATGATTCAGACTCAGAGGTGGAACATGCAAATATTTGAAAGGTGACTAAGCTCATCAAATCTAAGGAAGCATTGGAGAATTCTGACTCAACATCTGACGATGATGAGGTACAATCAACTGAAATCTCACCTGATTTTATAAAAATTCAAAATGACTTGATGAAGAATCTGGTCTCAATGTCAAAAGAAGTCAATGGCTTAAAATCTGAAAACAAGATTTTAAAAGATAAAATCAAACTAAATGAGACCAGACCTTCCTCATCCAAATTGCAAATGGATGTGCAATGATTGACTCTCCAACTCAACTCTACGGAAACTGAGTTGAAAGATCTTAAGAAGACAATTCATCTGACTAAAGTCGAACGAACTGCTTATCATTTAATATCTGAACGACTTGCAGAAAAAGTTCAATTCTTAGAAAAAGATCTTTCTGATTTAAAAAACCAACATGAACCCACACTTTCAAAGCTAAACAAGAAAATTATTCATTTGGAAAATGCCATAATTGAAAAAGACACTGAAATTTCTTCGTTGTCAAAAGAGTCTGTTCTAATGAAAGCTCAACTTGCTCAATATGAGAAAAAACTCTATCGTACAGAGCAATCTAAAGCTATCATTGATTTAGAACTTTCAAAACAAACAATTTTCATGAACAGACCAAACACGATTCATGGTGAAAATTGGGGGTTGGGTTTTGAAGATCCTAAGATCTTAGATGGAGCTTCCAAAAAGATTCTAGGATTATATCATTCTGATTACTTTCAAGCTGGTTTACCACCGCATTTTGTGCATTCTTCTGATGCTGATTTTGATGATATTATTGTTAATCGCAAATCTAAAAAATACCATCAAATTAGCTTAATGTATGAGAAAATTAATGCAAAAATGGGTAAATCAAATACTGATTTCTTGAAGGAACTAGTTGAAACTGAAAAGAATGTGCAATGTGCCAATTATGTGCTGACACGTTGTGACGACCCGGAAATTTCTGACTAAATTTAAACTTTATCTTTATATTATTCTGACACGATAAGCAATGTTTGTTAAGTTATATCTCAAGGATTTTAAACTATGTTTATACATTCATTTAAACCTCGACCAAATTCCAATGATTCACGAACCATTAAATAAACATATATGAATATGTATGTATATGTGTATATGTTATAAATTGAAAATGTCAACAAAGTATTTAAACGTATAATGCTTTATAAAAACGTATTTGTTTCAATATGATTATCGACGAAATTAAAAAATATATATTAAATGATTGAATTATCAGAAACATTGAATTATGATTACAAGTCTCTGTTGAGAGGTCCACTATGATTTGAGAAAATCTATTCCTCTTAACGATATTCGGAATAATTTGTAAAGTTATTTATAAATAAAAATAAAAAGTGTCATTTACGAAAGTTAGACAAAAGCTAGTGGAGAATTGGTTTCCATAATATTCTATTAATCTATTTTTAAACGTACAAAAACGTTTTCAGTTTAAAAAGAACTTTATTATTAAAACGTATATAACTTTTATAAATATCTAGAACCACTTTTGACAACTCATTACTTAACTAGTATGATAAAGATAACGATATTTATATTTTATTTTATATATATAATGATTTAAATTAATATTATATATATTTATACGCGTATTATACGTACATAGTTTTATACTTTTACAATACTTAAACTTTACCTTTACTTTATTTTTACTTTACTTTAACTTTAATAATTCACTTTAATAATTCATACTTTAATAATTCAGTTTAATAATTCATACTTTAATAATTCACTTTAATAATTCATACTTTAATAATTCACTTTAATAATTCATACTTTAATAATTCACTTTAATAATTCAAAAATCTGTTATAAATAAAATTCAATAGGTTTTATTATTTCATAGAAACTTGAAAATATTTTTCTCTAAACTCTCTCAATCGATTTACAGATATATATTTACTCCGTATTATTTCAAGATATTATTAGTATACATAAAATATTACGACGGAGTGCTGTTCGAGTGATTTCGAAATTGTTTTTCGAGTGGGATAGGATTAAGGAAATTATGGGTTATAGCTATGGAGGTGATTGAGTATGGTTCATGGGTATGCTCATGAGGTCAATATAGTGTTTATCATTTCCGTTGCGTCTACGTACCTTTCCTGTAATATGGATCTCAATATTGATACGTGAGTACTCATAATTTAACTTTTACATACTAATAGTGTATCCCTGACTAGTGCTCGAGTATGTAGGATTATGCATGCTTGTACATTTAATATTGCCCTTAGACAGGTTAGGTTGAATGTTGAATTAGTTACACTTGCGGTTGAGATAAGGTATAAGATATGCATGTCCTTGGAAAGCTAGCGAAAAATTAAGAACTTTTCCTTTAGATATCGAATGATTTCGATGAACGGATTAGAAGTTATAATCAATTGAATTTTCGATATTTTTATTAAAAATGATTATTATTATCATCGTTTTTATCGTCGTTCTAGTTTTATCTTATTATTATGATTATTATTATCTTTATCAATAAATGGGATTTATCATTAAAAATTGTTTTTTTTATTATTACTATCGTTATTATCGTTAAAGTTATAATTAGTATTATTATTATTATCCAATTATTATTATTATTATTATTATTATTATTATTAGTATTATTATTATCGTTATTAATATATATATCATTATTTAAAAATGGTTATTGTTATTATTATTATTATTATTACTATATTATCATTAAGATAATTATTAGTATTATCGTTAATAATGTTATAGTAACTATCATTATTAATATTAGTGTATTTAAAATAAATATTTGTAACACCTAATTATTTTGATTACTGTTATTATCATTATTATGAACACGATATAAAAGACGATTAAAAGCTATTAAACGAAACGATTAGGAAATAATGAGTAAGAGTATCATGATGAAATTAAAATATTATAAGATATGGATTTAGATAAAATTATCGTTCTTATTATTTTTATCATTACTATTATTATTAAAAGTATCGTTAGTATTAAAACTATCATTTTAACAAAAATTATCATTTTAATAGAAGTGTCATTGTTACTATAAAATATCATTATTATTATTATTTTAAATAGAATTATTATTTTAAAGATAATATTAAAAATTATCGTAAATATTAAAGTTATCATAATTAGAATTATCGTTTTATCATAATGTCATCTTAGTAATTATAAATATTGATATTTTTATAATAATAATTATTATTACAAAATAATACAACTTTTACTTACTATCATTATAGATATTATTTTATCAAATAAATATGTGATACAAACATATTTTACTACGTGTAATAACTTACTTTAATAATACCTATCATATTATCTTTATGATATTAAATGAACCCTATAAATTTTATTACTTAATATATATAAAAGTATATTTTATTATATAAATTTAATATAAAATTTTATTTATTAATAAATAAATTATATTATTTACTCTAATAAATCTTTTAAAAATATTTAAAAATATAAAACGACGATATTTAAACTATATATTAATTATGTATAGATTTTTGGAAATTATTTTGAGTCAAATTTACTTTTGTTGACTTTTGCATATTAGTCTCGAGCATTAGGATTGTGGTACACTATGACTTAACCTAATTTGTTAGACAAATATTGACCAACACATAAATATATATAATTAATTTAGGTTCGTGAATCCGAGGTCAAATTGCACTTGTTCAATGACGTTATATGTATTTTTACTACGAAATACAGTATGGTGAGTTTCATTTGCTCCCTTTTATATATATTTTTGGGACTGAGAATACATGCGCTGTTTTTATAAATGTTTTACGAAATAGGCACAAGTACTAAAACTAATTCTACGTGGGTTTAAACCAGAAATATACCCTTAGCTTGGTAACATTAAACTACTTGTCTATGTACGGTAGGCGCGAATCCTAAAGATAGATCTATTGGGCCTGACAAACCCCATCCTGACTATGGGATGCTTTAGTACTTCGAGGTTATTTTAAACAAACCTGATCTGGTGTACTTCAGAGGGTAAAACATGAACGTTAAGGCTTGTTACCGGGTGCCTACAACTTATAGAATACTTTTATACACTTGCGAGTGTACATATATTTATAAACGGAAATCTTGTGGTCTATTAATATATTGAAATGATTGTTATGATAAACCTATGAACTCACCAACCTTTTGGTTGACACTTTAAAGCATGTTTATTCTCAGGTTTTAAAGAAATCTTCCGCTGTGCATTAGCTCATTTTAAGGATATTACTTGGAGTCATTCATGGTATATTTTGAAAGACGTTGCATTCGAGTCATTGAGTTCATCAAGATTATTATTATGTCAATTATAGTTGGATGTATTATGAAATGGTGTGCATGCCGTCAATTTTCGTTGTAAAGAAAGTTTGTCTTTTAAAAACGAATGCAATGTTTGTAAAATGTATCATATAGAGGTCAAATACCTCGCGATGTAATCAACTATTATGAATCGTTTATAATGTATATGAACGGGTCCTTTCAGTTGGTATCAGAGCGGTGGTCTTAGCGAACCAGGTCTGCATTAGTGTGTCAAACTGATAGTCGTTAGGATGCATTAGTGAGCCTGGACTTCGACCGTGTCTGCATTGAAGGTATTTCATATGCCCTAGAGACATATTAAATTAATGTGGCTAACATGTTATGATCCAAGTCGGGTCAGACCCAATAACAAGCTTACCGACACCTTATAAGTATTTAATCATAACGAATGGATCGTTAAGTAAATACGCGACACTTGAATTTCAGAAAATCGGGTTTCTGAAATAATTTAACTTGAGATAAATTATTTGGATAATTTATATATTGAGGGTTTAATTATTTAATTGGTTTAAATAATTACTTGTGTTAATATTTATAAAAGGGTTCATAAATATATTTGTGCAAGTAACAAAATGCATAAGTTTTATAACAAATAAATGTTGTAGCTTATGATGAACATTTTTTCTTTATAAAATTATGTATGGGGCAGCTCATGGGAGTTCTAAATGGATTCCCATGCTAGCTTTATTGTTACTTACAATTCCTAAACACAAGGTAAGCATGCAAGTCCATAAAACCAAGTAATTTGACTCATACAAGTGTGTGACTTGTGGTTTAACTCTCTCATTCCTTTCTCTCATGTTTCTGGCCGAAATTCACAGCCTTGTTTCAGCTATAGGCTGATCGAATTATACAAGAGTGAAAGGAGCAAGTATCTTGCTTGGTAATTAGCTTATAAGTGTCTAAAATCCTAACCATATCAAAGGGGTGTTGGCGCAATCAAAGCTTGGGGTATTACTAGCTTGAGGCCTTAAGTTAAAGGCTCATAATCATTCAATATTCATCCTTATAAGCTGCTGTTCCTGGTCGAAATATTCAGCTAATATCAAGGGGTTTGAAGCTGAATTTACAAGGGTGTTAAGGTGTGAAGGTTTAACCAACTCAAGGGTGTGTTGGTGCATTTGGTTCTTCATCATCTTCATCATCTTACTTGCTTCAAAAGAGCCCTCAAACATAGTTTGAGGAGGTATAATTTCTAATCTTTTCTTGTTAATTAAAAGCATATACATTCAAGACTTGATCACTATATGGAATTCAAACAAAAATGGTTGCATGTTGTAAACTTGTTTTCTTAACCACTTAGCTTCCGCTTGCCATTCATTTAACTAATGTTTAGTAATTAAATTAACACTAAGAACTTGTTTATACATCTTGAATTCCATCAATGGTATCTAGAGCCGAAGTCAATGAAATATGCTTCTAATATATGGTCTTTAAAACCCACCAACTTTGCATTCTATGTACATGCATGAAAGTAGAATGTAAAAATATTCGGGTTTGGGTGGGTTCATGATTTTGGCCTAATTTTAAGGGTTCCAAAAGTGGGTTTGGAACTTGCAAATTGGTCAAATTTTGTTGTATGTTGTAAGTTCACAATCTATGCCTTGTATTTGGTTGCATGCATGGTTGATTAATATTTATTCAATTGGTTTGTAATAATATTTATTCATTTGGCATGTAATAATTCATTTGGTTATGTAATTTATTTTATATTTGGTATGTAAAATAGAATAGGTTGTATTTTCATTTTCTAGATAAAAATGTATTAGGATACATATTTTGTAAAATGAAGATACAAGATGATGAAGACTTGAAGAACACAAGGAGCATATGGATGCAAGGTTAAGTGGGAGATTTGAAATCTCCTACTTTGTATTATTACCCCTTTACCCGGTGACATTTGTTTTCGGCTAAACAAATGTCCACCAAGATGGCTAGATTGTGAACATACTTGTTTTGCATGTGTGGTTGTTTGTTGTTTATTGTATTGTATGTTTGGTTGATACAATTAATCACAAGATAACAACAAGCAAAACGACAATTTAATTGGTTAAATTAGGCGTATTAATAACATGCAAGACGACAATTTAATTGGTTAAATTAAAAGCAACTAAAGACCTAAATAAATGGTTATTAAGAACAAGAAAAGGATCACATATATATAAAATGGTTTATATCAAGTAATTGGCAAATTACAAGACTTGAAAATGGATTTCAAACGAACCATACACTAAATGCATGTTGGTGTATGGCATAAATGTTTTCTTAAACTAGAATTAACGAAAACTTAAAATCCCTTAATCGACAAGGTAAACAAGTTTAACGCCATCCTTTTGTGGGACACTTAAACATAGTAGGGAATTCATAATGGGATAAAGGTCACCTAACCGTCATGAACAAACTAATGTGGTTAAGGTAAATTTGACATGCTTGTGGGATAAAGGTCACCTAACCACTTGTACGTTAAGTTTACACGTTTACACAAGTAGGATGACTTGATTTGGGAATCATGAACTTAGGGTCACCGAAGCATGAGGAACAAATAGGCGTTGATGGGATAAATATGCCATGCAAAAGGATTGCATGATCCCATACTCTAGAAGTTGCAAAAGGATTGCAATTGTCATATAATGACTACCTAGCTAAATCAAATTACGGGATAAAGGTCACCTAACCGGAATTTGGTTTACCGTTGGATTCTAGAATTTAATATATCAATTGGATTTAAAGGGTATTGAATGTTAAATTGAAATTGATACTTAAATGAACTTTGTTAAATTTTGTAGATGGCCGCCAATAACAACAACAACATTCCAAACGCACCAATCAACTTTAATAACCTATCATTGAGGTCCATCCTCGAAAAGGAAAATAACACCCACTCCGTTTCATCTACTGTACAAAAGATGAAAAGCCTAATTGATCGATTACACCGTCCTAACTATCCCGTGTCTAATGAATTAACCACGGACAGTATCCACAACTCTTTGTCAAAAAGGTTTGACACATGCATGTTGAATTACAGCATGAATGATTGGGATAAGAGCATTGGCGAAGGACATGCCATGTTAAGGACGGATGAATCAAGCATGGGTAAAAAGGCTTCACCCATGCTCATGATCAAAGAAGGTGGATCCAAGGATGAATCCTCTTCTAAGCCAAAGGTGGCTAAGAAGAAAGGACCCACCTACAAGGGCAAAGGAAAAGGGAAGTTGGTTGCCCCAACCAACAACACTAAATGGCAAAAGGTTGCCAGACAAGCAAACCCCAAGGAAGATCCGTGCTATGGTTGCGGTGTGATAGGTCACTGGAAACGCAACTGCCCGGTCTACCTAAAGGAGTTGAATACAAAGAGGGATGCAGGGCAAACCTCAGGTAATATATATATGATATACGTTGAGCTTAGTATTACTTCTTTTAATACATGGGTATTAGACACGGGATGTGGAACTCATATTTGCAATTCATTGCAAGGGTTCAAAAGAAGTAATCAAAGTACGGGAACAACAAGTCTCTACATGGGAAATGGTGCAAAGGTGCACGTCGAAGCCCAAGGAGATTTTGTTTTAAAGCTTCAAACTGGATTGAAGCTGATTTTGAAAAATGTTTTGTATGCACCTCAGTTGACACGAAACATTATTTCTGTTTCCCGTCTAAGACAATATGGATTTAATCTTAATTTCATTAATGATGATATCCATGTTTCTTTAAATGATATGTTCTATTTTAAGGCTTCGCCTTTGAATGGTATTTATGAATTGGTTCATGATAACACATCATTCGATAGCTCAATATACCAAGCAACCACCAAGAAACTCAAAAGGGATTTGAGTGATTCCTACTTATGGCATTGTCGCCTTGGTCACATAAACAAGAACCGAATGCATACACTTCAAAAGAATGGACTTTTAAAATCAAATGAGATGGACTCGTTTGATGTATGTGAATCTTGTTTACAAGGCAAAATGACTAAAGCACCTTTCAAAGGGACCTATGAAAGGGCTAAAGACTTATTGGGATTAATACATTCGGATGTGTGTGGTCCCTTTAAGCCCATGACTAGGAATGGTGAAAGATACTTTGTTACATTCATTGATGACTTCAGTCGTTTCGGATATGTCTACTTGTTAAGGCATAAGGATGAAACTTTTGAAGCATTCAAAGAATATCAAAACGAAGTACAAAATCAACTCAACAAGACAATCAAGGTACTGCGTACCGATAGAGGTGGTGAATACCTAAGCGATGCCTTCCAAGATCATCTTAGAAGTTGTGGGATTATCTCACAACTCACTCCTCCTGGAACACCCCAACTGAATGGAGTTTCTGAAAGGAGGAACCGAACCCTAATGGATATGGTTCGATCTATGATGGCTAGAAGCTCGTTACCTCTATCATTTTGGGGTTATTGTCTAAGCTCCGCGGCTCGTATTCTAAATATGGCCCCAACCAAGAAAGTGGAACGAACACCTCATGAGATGTGGTTTGGAAAACCTCCATCTCTTTCATACTTAAAGGTATGGGGATGTGAAGCTTACCCTAAGCGTTACGTCCCCAATAAGTTGAATGCTCGATCCACGAAGTGTATCTTCATAGGATATCTCAAAGATGATATGGGATACTATTTCTATGATCCATCCGAACAAAATGTATTTGTTGCTCGGAAGGCTGAATTCCTTGAAACTAAGTTCCTTCTGGAAGGAAATAGTGAAAGGAAGATAGATCTTGAAGAGGTTCAAGATCAAGTAGATGATACACAATTGGTTGACACTAGCTCTCAACATGAAAATGTTGAGAATGATCACATGGGTGATCAAAGTATACAAAATGTTCGTAGATCTGGTAGAATTAGTAACCCTCCTGAGAGATATGGGTATCTCATAGATGGTTGCTATACGGTTGATTTAGATGAACCAACAAACTACCAAGATGCTTTATCACGGACTGATAAAGATAAATGGCAGGAAGCCATGAACGCAGAGATGCAATCCATGTATGACAACCAAGTTTGGGAATTGGTTGAACAACCTGCTAGCTCTAAGTTAGTTGATTGTAAATGGCTTTTCAAGAAGAAAACCGACAGACATGGAAACTTGGATACATACAAAGCTAGACTTGTAGCAAGAGGTTTCACTCAAACCCAAGGGGTTGATTATGATGAAACTTTTTCACCTGTAGCAATGCTGAAGTCTATCAGGATATTATTTGCCATTGCTGCTCATTATGATTATGAAATATGGCAAATGGATGTCAAAACCGCTTTCCTAAATGGATATCTTGAGGAAGATATCTATATGGTTCAGCCTGAAGGTTTTATCGATCCAAAACATCCTGACAAAGTATGTAAATTAAAAAGGTCGATCTACGGACTAAAACAAGCATCTAGAATGTGGAATCATCGTTTTAATGAGGAGGCCAAGAAATTTGGTTTCATTAAAAATGGTGATGAAGCTTGTGTATACAAAAAGGCTAGTGGGAGCATAGTCATGTTCCTTGTACTATATGTGGATGATATATTATTATTTGGAAATGATATTCCCACAATGGAAGGAGTCAAAACATGGCTAAGAAGCTGCTTCTCCATTAAGGACCTTGGAGAAGCACAACACATATTGGGGATTGGGATCTATAGGGATAGATCCAAGAAATTGATAGGTTTAAGTCAAAGTACATACATTGACAAAGTCTTGAAAAGGTTCAAGATGGAGGACTCTAAGAGAGGTTTGGTACCTATTCAAAGAGGAACCATTCTCAGTACATCTCAGTGTCCCACCACGGAAGATGAACAAGAGAGAATGAAGAAAGTCCCATACGCGTCTGCTATTGGGTCAATCATGTATGCAATGATATGTACTAGACCGGATGTGTCATGCGCTCTAAGCTTGACAAGTAGATACCAGAATAACCCAGGGAACAGTCATTGGATTGCGGTTAAAAGTATATTGAAATACCTTAGGAGGACTAAGGATTTGTTTCTTATATACGGGTATGGTGAGGAGGAACTTGCTGTAAAAGGTTACGTGGATGCAAGTTTCCAAACTGATCAAGATGACTCTCGATCACAATCCGGTTATGTTTTCATGTTAAATGGAGGTGCGGTCTCTTGGAAGAGTTCAAAACAGGAAGTTGTTGCGTTATCCACTACAGAGTCAGAATACATTGCCGCCTCCTTGGCAGCTCAGGAAGCAGCATGGATGAAGAAATTCATCGACGACTTAGGAGTGGTCCCTACCATTCAAGACCCTCTTGAGATCTTTTGTGACAACGAGGGAGCAATAGCTCAAATTAAAGAACCTCGTGATCACCAAAAGACCCGTCACATTAAACGGAAATTCAACTACATAAGGGATGAAGTTGAAAACGGAATGATATGTATTCGCAAAGTTCACACAGATCTAAATATAGCGGATCCACTCACGAAGCTCTTACATGGCCCAAAACATCATGGACATGTTTGTGCGTTAGGGCTTCGATATTCTAGTGATTGGTTATGATCTGTTTTAAGTATTGTAACTGAATGAATTGGTTCAAACTCATTAATATAATTATTGGTTAATTTATTTTGAGTTAAGTTCCTATTTTGCATATTTTATCCATGAATAAGACATTGTTCTAAATTCCGTAGTCGATCACATTTGTGGGAGCAAGTGTGAGGTTTAGATTATTATGAACTTGGATTGGTATACATTCACAGACTAATGTGGGGCAAGGTTGCTACCAAGGTTCATAGATATTTGTGGGATACAAATATTGGTTATCCATGAATAAGCTATTATTCTAAATTCCGTAGTCGATCACATTTATGGGAATGAGTGTGAGGTTTAGACTATTATGAACTTGGATTGGTATACATTCATGGAATGAATGTGGGGCAGGGTTGCTACCAAGGTTCATAGATATTTGTGGGATACAAATATTGGAAGACCCGCTCTCAAGACTTACTGTATGGAGCCTTCGTGGTTGATCACATGTAATCTTGAGTAAAGGCGAATATCATCGTATCCTCTGACCTGAGATACATATTGGGTCCTAATATTCACCGAGTATTATACCTTGATTCTTTCTTAGCTATTCTGAAATATGGTAGTTCCCTAGAAAGAGCTCAGGTATAATACAAAAGTGTATATCTAGGAAGTATGTAGTCAAGATGGAATTTGTCCCTCTTATTCGTTGAGAGTCAGATGTCTAAGGCCTGATAAAGTTGAATCTATAAGAGAGTGGTCACTCTGTATCTCTTGGATTTGACATGACGTCTAGGATAAAAGGATATAATGAAAAGATTCACCTATATATATCAATTCGAGTTGGGTACTCGAAAGGGATGATGTTATTGAATGGCGCAAAGTCATAACATATTAGGGGTGATGGACGGTGTGTTAGGCTGTATCCATCACTTGCATTAATTTCTTATGTTTCTCGTGCAAGTGGGAGATTGAAGGTATTTCATATGCCCTAGAGACATATTAAATTAATGTGGCTAACATGTTATGATCCAAGTCGGGTCATACCCAATAACAAGCTTACCGACACCTTATAAGTATTTAATCATAACGAATGGATCGTTAAGTAAATACGCGACACTTGAATTTCAGAAAATCGGGTTTCTGAAATAATTTAACTTGAGATAAATTATTTGGATAATTTATATATTGAGGGTTTAATTATTTAATTGGTTTAAATAATTACTTGTGTTAATATTTATAAAAGGGTTCATAAATATATTTGTGCAAGTAACAAAATGCATAAGTTTTATAACAAATAAATGTTGTAGCTTATGATGAACATTTTTTCTTTATAAAATTATGTATGGGGCAGCTCATGGGAGTTCTAAATGGATTCCCATGCTAGCTTTATTGTTACTTACAATTCCTAAACACAAGGTAAGCATGCAAGTCCATAAAACCAAGTAATTTGACTCATACAAGTGTGTGACTTGTGGTTTAACTCTCTCATTCCTTTCTCTCATGTTTCTGGCCGAAATTCACAGCCTTGTTTCAGCTATAGGCTGATCGAATTATACAAGAGTGAAAGGAGCAAGTATCTTGCTTGGTAATTAGCTTATAAGTGTCTAAAATCCTAACCATATCAAAGGGGTGTTGGTGCAATCAAAGCTTGGGGTATTACTAGCTTGAGGCCTTAAGTTAAAGGCTCATAATCATTCAATATTCATCCTTATAAGCTGCTGTTCCTGGTCGAAATATTCAGCTAATATCAAGGGGTTTGAAGCTGAATTTACAAGGGTGTTAAGGTGTGAAGGTTTAACCAACTCAAGGGTGTGTTGGTGCATTTGGTTCTTCATCATCTTCATCATCTTACTTGCTTCAAAAGAGCCCTCAAACATAGTTTGAGGAGGTATAATTTCTAATCTTTTCTTGTTAATTAAAAGCATATACATTCAAGACTTGATCACTATATGGAATTCAAACAAAAATGGTTGCATGTTGTAAACTTGTTTTCTTAACCACTTAGCTTCCGCTTGCCATTCATTTAACTAATGTTTAGTAATTAAATTAACACTAAGAACTTGTTTATACATCTTGAATTCCATCATGCATGTCAAAAGTTTTGCTTATCATTTTTGTCAAAAATTGCCTGCTTATCATTCTTAGTCTAGACACGTCTTACTGTATTGATTGCATGAATAGTGTATAGACAAAATTCATATCTTAGCATATCTGCTAATCCATATCTTAGCGTATCTGTTACTCTAAACTTTGCCTGACATATCCCGTAAATTCCTCCGTAATCTACGAAATCTTTTGCGCTATATATAT
Source organism: Rutidosis leptorrhynchoides (assembly GCF_046630445.1). Taxonomy (NCBI): domain Eukaryota; kingdom Viridiplantae; phylum Streptophyta; class Magnoliopsida; order Asterales; family Asteraceae; genus Rutidosis; species Rutidosis leptorrhynchoides. The sequence continues at coordinate 411,726,572 of NC_092336.1, forward strand.
ATATAGATATTCTATGTAATTAGAATACCACCCGATAGCCGAAAAATCATTTAATATCGAAAAATCCTTTATTCAATCGAACGAAATGGAATTCGTCATTAGTTCAAGTCCCTCGAATTCCGATATGGAATCCCACTCAAGCTCCGAAAGCAGTGTGACCGGAATGGATCAACCAATTAGCCATCATCTATTCTGGATGAATTGGGGATAGGTTCGTAGCCTCCTCAATAATTGGAGACAAGAAGAAGGTGATCCCTTCCATCCACCACATTGCCCTCTTAGCGATGAACCTGAAGCACTTACCGGCAAACCGGTCCGAAACACCATTTTCTCTCTCATTTCCAGAGTATCTCGTCACGATTATATACTACATCAAATTCTAGATTTTATTTATCCCCTCGTCCGAACCGACAATCACCCCAGTGTAATAGAAGAAGTCAACGCGCTTCGCGCTCGAGTAGTGGCTTTAGAGAATATAGTGCAAGGGTTACAAACACCAACAAATAACGAAGTATTAATTCATAATTTCAATTTTATTGAATAAATACTCCGTAAAAGTTATGTAGTTTCTAAAGTCTTTAGGGATTATTCAGTTCTAGTTTCAACCATAAATCAAATGAGTTTAATTTAATATTAACTCATTAAATCTATGTTACATCTGAAGAAAATATGCACATATATATTTTCATAAAGACTGTAATAAAATTCTGTTGTACAAAATATTAATTGTAAAATTTTTTTTTTAACGGGTAGGTAATACCCGAGAGATATATAAATTCACAATTAATATGTTACATTTTTCGAATCTGATTAAGCAAATCATCAACTATACTCCCAAAATCTCACAACAATATACATTCTTGTATAGTAATCAAAACAACCATTCTCACCCAAATTTGATTACGCATTCTGATTTTGACAAATCAAAATCCAAGTCATGATTTAACAGAAGACATCACTCTTAGATTCCTACATCTTTCAAAGCTATACTTTGACTTCAAAACTGTGTTCGAACATCATATGTATATTAACGATTACAAACTGTGTTCAAACTCTCCGAAGTTTTCGAAGACACTTCAAACAATGAACAATCGAGATGATGATCCAACCACATATTACCCACATTTATGTACCTAAAAAGCTCTCGAAGCCAAAGTCATAGTTCGACGCGTATCCGTGTCAGACCCTTTGGCATTTATTAGCTAAAATGACTTTTCAATTCCTTTTCAAAGTAGATAGTTTTGTCACAGCTCCAGCAAGTCAACTTCGACTTTTCAGTCGAACTAGTCTTATTATAACCTCGATAGATACGTTGCCCTTTCGTCATCGTTACTGGGGACCTTTCATATCTCGCCACCTTAGCAATAAACTTACCAACAACTTCAATTATCTTTGACTTTTTGAAAAATCATTATATTTATTGAAATCACATCATTTACTCATTCGCATATTGTAATGAGAATTGTCATACGAATCATCGAAAAACAGTAACCAGTATTTTGAAATCTCGCAGCATGTCTACGCCAAAAGTTATATGTGTACGTAAAACGTCTATCTCCTGGACTTACATACTTTGAATGTGAAGTTCTGAAAAATATTTTGAACTGCAAACTAGTTCTTGAAATGCTGACGAAGCATCAAAAACTGTAAACGACCTTAACAGTAAAAAGTTTGATGATAAAGAGTAGTGTGTTGGCAAAGCTCAGAAAAAGAGAAGATTTGGTACTGAAAAATACGGATTGAGCAAACCATGAAGAAGGCTGTGGATAAATCACAAGGACGAAATCTACCTTCAAAGAATCCAAATGATTCAGTGCCTGCTAAAGTCATTAACGAATACCTTACTCTTTATTCAAAACCTTTACAGACAAATATTCATCATCATCCATCAATATTAGAAATTCTAAGATATTATCATATCTTTCATTATAAATATCCGCGATATTTCTGAAGATATTTACACAACTAATCTTATCTGAAGTCATTTATCTCTTTACGCTATCAGTGTTACATCATATAAGAAACTATTAGTTTCTATATTCTATAAACTTTAGAGTTTAAATTATGAATGTTTTGAAGTAGTGTTGGGAACTGAAGCATGAGTTAGTATAATATAATGATACTTGATCAACGTGATTATATTACAGTAAGTCATGCTGAGTTTCTAATGGGACATGACGATTCACAGACCAATCCGTCATCATGTTTCATGTTACACGACTCTTGTATTCTATTTAATCTCTAAAAATATAAAGAATATATTTTCTTGATGATTCGGTCTTTTCAGGGTATTCTGGTAAATTAACAAATCAAGATCGTGCCATTACTATTTCCTTCTTAGAACATTAACTATGTTCATTTTGAAATTCATATCTGCGAATACTGGACCATTACAAACGTTGCTTAATCGCAAGAAGAAGAAATGAAAGGACAAAACTCCAAAATAGAAATTGGAGTATAAATCGCAGCAAATAGAAGGGAGCATTAACTATGGATGTCAATGATTATAGAAGACAAAAGCAGGGGCTTTGAAATATAAGGGAAGATATAAAACCCAACAACCACCCAAAAATTATAAACCGTATATATCGATGCATATAGCAATATAAAGACACGGAAGAACTAAAAACACTATAAAACCGAGAGTATAGCAGAAGTAAATAGATTCTTCCGGAGGCAGATGAAAAAGAAGAATGACAGATATGAAAGTGAGGAGTATATCGAGAATCAGTACTGGATGAAGCATATTGACAAATACTTTAAAATATGAGTTGAGGGAGAAAGAATAGAAGGTGTGAGTTGTAAGGAAACGAAGGAGGTGGATTTATAGTGAAATACCCGACAGAGAAATCAAGATGGATTATCATATTAATTCGAAGAGAATCATAATCTCCTTAATCACCGAAGCATCAAATCCAACATAGATTATAAAGATTTTCTTTAAATTCGGAGATCAATTGTGATGACGTCAAAAGATATGACGAATCACTATAATCTTATTTCCTTCATTTACGATAACTTCCCTCATACGCTTCGAGTAATCGAATTATTTTATCCATACTTCTTAGACATGATAAAACTTCATAATCGTTACGTCATAATAACATTCTCATTGTTAGCCATAACGACCTCTATCAAATTTCGGGGACGAAATTTCTTTAACGGGTAGGTACTGTGACGACCCGGAAATTTCCGACTAAATTTAAACTTTATCTTTATATTATTCTGACACGATAAGCAATGTTTGTTAAGTTATATCTCAAGGATTTTAAACTATGTTTATACATTCATTTAAACCTCGACCAAATTCCAATGATTCACGAACCATTAAATGAACATATATGAATATATATGTATATGTGTATATGTTATAAATTGAAAATGTCAACAAAGTATTTAAACGTATAATGCTTTATAAAAATGTATTTGTTTCAATATGATTATCGACGAAATTAAAAAATATATATTAAATGATTGAATTATCAGAAACATTGAATTATGATTACAAGTCTCTGTTGAGAGGTCCACTATGATTTGAGAAAATCTATTCCTCTTAACGATATTCGGAATAATTTGTAAAGTTATTTATAAATAAAAATAAAAAGTGTCATTTACGAAAGTTAGACAAAAGCTAGTGGAGAATTGGTTTCCATAATATTCTATTAATCTATTTTCAAACGTACAAAAACGTTTTCAGTTTAAAAAGAACTTTATTATTAAAACGTATATAACTTTTATAAATATCTAGAACCACTTTTGACAACTCATTACTTAACTAATATGATAAAGATAACGATATTTATATTTTATTTTATATATATAACGATTTAAATTAATATTATATATATTTATACGCGTATTATACGTACATAGTTTTATACTTTTACTATACTTAAACTTTACCTTTACTTTATTTTTACTTTACTTTAACTTTAATAATTCACTTTAATAATTCATACTTTAATAATTCACTTTAATAATTCATACTTTAATAATTCACTTTAATAATTCATACTTTAATAATTCACTTTAATAATTCATACTTTAATAATTCACTTTAATAATTCAAAAATCTATTATAAATAGAATTCAATAGGTTTCATTATTTCATAGAAACTTGAAAATATTTTTCTCTAAACTCTCTCAATCGATTTACACATATATATTTACTCCGTATTATTTCAACATATTATTAGTATACATAAAATATTACGACGGAGTGCTGTCCGAGTGATTTCGAAATTGTTTTTCGAGTGGGATAGGATTAAGGAAATTATGGGTTATAGCTATGGAGGTGATTGAGTATGGTTCATGGGTATGCTCGTGAGGTCAATATAGTGTTTATCATTTCCGTTGCGTCTACGTACCTTTCCTGCAATATTGAATCTCAATATTGATACGTGAGTACTCATAATTTAACTTTTACATACTAATAGTGTATCCCTGACTAGTGCTCGAGTATTTAGGATTATGCATGCTTGTACTTTTAATATTGCCCTTAGACAGGTTAGGTTAAATGTTGAATTAGTTACACTTGCGGTTGAGATAAGGTATAAGATATGCATGTCCTTGGAAAGCTAGCGAAAAATTAAGAACTTTTCCTTTAGATATCGAATGGTTTCGATGAACGGATTAGAAGTTATCATCAATTGAATTTTCGATATTTTTATTAAAAATGATTATTATTATCGTCGTTTTTATCGTCGTTCTAGTTTTATCTTATTATTATGATTATTATTATCTTTATCAATAAAAGGGATTTATCATTAAAAATTGTTATTTTTTTTATTATTACTATCGTTATTATCGTTAAAGTTATAATTAGTATTATTATTATTATCCAATTATTATTATTATTATTACTATTAGTATTATTATTATTATTATCGTTATTAATATATATATCATTATTTAAAAATGGTTATTGTTATTTTTATTATTATTATTACTATATTATCATTAAGATAATTATTAGTATTATCGTCAATAATCTTATAGTAACTATCATTATTAATATTAGTGTATTTAAAATAAATATTTGTAACACCTAATTATTTTGATTACTGTTATTATCATTATTATGAACACGATATAAAAGACGATTAAAAGCTATTAAACGAAACGATTAGGAAATAATGAGTAAGAGTATCATGATGAAATTAAAATATTATAAAATATTGATTTAGATAAAATTATCGTTCTTATTATTTTTATCATTACTATTATTATTAAAAGTATCGTTAGTATTAAAACTATCATTTTAACAAAAATTATCATTTTAATAGAAATGTCATTGTTACTATAAAATATCATTACTATTATTATTTTAAAGAGAATTATTATTTTAAAGATAATTTTAAAAATTATCGTAAATATTAAAGTTATCATAATTAGAATTATCGTTTTATCATAATGTCATCTTAGTAATTATAAATATTGATATTTTTATAATAATAATTATTATTACAAAATAATACAACTTTTACTTACTATCATTATAGATATTATTTTATCAAATAAATATGTGATACAAACATATTTTACTACGTGTAATAACTTACTTTAATAATACCTATCATATTATCTTTATGATATTAAATGAACCCTATAAATTTTATTACTTAATATATATAAAAGTATATTTTATTATATAAATTTAATATAAAATTTTATTTATTAATGAATACATTATATTATTTACTCTAATAAATCTTTTAAAAATATTTAAAAATATAAAACGACGATATTTAAACTATATATTAATCATGTATAGATTTTTGGAAATTATTTTGAGTCAAATTTACTTTTGTTGACTTTTGCATATTAGTCTCGAGCATTAGGATTGTGGTACACTATGACTTAACCTAATTTGTTAGACAAATATTGACCAACACATAAATATATATAATTAATTTAGGTTCGTGAATTCGAGGTCAACCTTGCACTTGTTCAATGACGTTATATGTATTTTTACTACGAAATACAGTATGGTGAGTTTCATTTGCTCCCTTTTATATATATTTTTGGGACTGAGAATACATGCGCTGTTTTTATAAATGTTTTACGAAATAGGCACAAGTACTAAAACTAATTCTACGTGGGTTTAAACCAGAAATATACCCTTAGCTTGGTAACATTAAACTACTTGTCTATGTACGGTAGGCGCGAATCCTAAAGATAGATCTATTGGGCCTGACAAACCCCATCCTGACTATGGGATGCTTTAGTACTTTGAGGTTATGTTAAACACACCTGATCTGGTGTACTTCAGAGGGTAAAACATGAACGTTAAGGCTTGTTACCGGGTGCCTACAACTTATAGAATACTTTTATACACTTGCGAGTGTACATATATTTATAAACGGAAATCTTGTGGTCTATTAATATATTGAAATGATTGTTATGATAAACCTATGAACTCACCAACCTTTTGGTTGACACTTTAAAGCATGTTTATTCTCAGGTAATAAAGAAATCTTCCGCTGTGCATTAGCTCATTTTAAGGATATTACTTAGAGTCATTCATGGTATATTTTGAAAGACGTTGCATTCGAGTCATTGAGTTCATCAAGATTATTATTATGTCAATTATAGTTGGATGTATTATGAAATGGTGTGCATGCCGTCAATTTTTGTTGTAAAGAAAGTTTGTCTTTTAAAAACGAATGCAATGTTTGTAAAATGTATCATATAGAGGTCAAATACCTCGCGATGTAATCAACTATTGTGAATCGTTTATAATGTATATGAACGGGTCCTTTCACACGTAGATTGGTTTACATTCCTACACTCATGCTATATAAATACATTTTAATTCTTGAGAATGAAGTGTTTAACAAACCTAGTTCTAGCATTGTTAACATAGATGAGGTGTTTGATGAATCAACTTTTGATGTGAAACCAATTCTACCTGCTTTACCTGCATGTTCTGATAATGTTTTCCGCGAAGACCTAGCACATGAACTAACTGTTTTCTTTGAGACAGAATCTCTAGGTCAAAATTCTTTAGATGAAAAAATAGAACCTCATAATGAACCGATCATTGAACCTTTGATAGATTTTGAAAGTCAACTTGATCCTTTACACGATTATTATTTGCATTTACCTGCTGTACGTAATTTGAATAGTATAGCAGCTCAACTAGAAAAGGAGAATATTGACTTGCAACTTAAGTGCCAATCATTTGAACAAATGCTTGCTTTGTGTGATAAATTGCCTTCACTACCTAAGAAAGAATGTACTTATGCTTTTAAGGAGGGTGAAGTGATAGTTTCTGCTGAAGAATTATGTCTTGAGGTTAAAAACTTAAAACAAAAGATAATTCAACTGAAACAGGCTAACACACTTAAGCAATCATCTAATGTTGAAACCAATGTGCTTGAATGTATTGGTGGGATTACTAAGAAGGGGAAGGGAACAACAACATCTAAGGATGTAAAACCCATTACTATTCTTAAAAATCCTCTACGTTCTCAATTTGGCAATCGTGGTTCAAAAGTTATTTCTACAACTCAATTTGTTGTCAAAAAGGTTCATTCTCCCGATGGTTCTGTTTTAACTGAAAAGATTCCTATGATTCCAATGACAAAAACTTCAAAAGCGAGTCTTTTAACGACATTAGTTTAGTCCACACAAGACACAAGTCCTAAACCTGATTTAAGTGAGTATGATGCAAAAGAACGTAAAATCAAATTGGAAATTTTGCAAAATCAATAATCTCATGTGTCAACTGAAAAGTTTGGACGTCTAACTAACAAAGGTGTTTTTCGTGTCACAGGTCATAATCCAAACTTGAATTACAAATCTGTATGGGTTCCTAAGTCCACGACTAAGAAAGTAGCAAGCAAACCAACGCAATCTGCTAGTCGTCCTAGGAAATCATCTCATGTTTTTCAATTTTCGTCTGTGAACAAAACATCTATTTGGAATAAGTTGTGTGTTAAGACTTCTGATAACGATGTACAACTTGATATTGCGTATGATGCTTCATGTAATGTGGTTTTAAATGATGCTTTATTGTCTAAACTGCATGATGCTTTACGTGATTATCTTGTCGTTGATCCAAAGTTTATTGTTGGTACTAACCGTAGAGGACCCAAGAAAATTTAGGTACCTAAACTCTAGGAAATTCACATTTACAGGGTTTCGATGTCTGTGTTTGGTATATCGATTTCGGTTGTTCTCGACACATGACGGTCGATAAATCCTTGCTTGTCAACTTCATTGACAAATTCCTAGGAATGGTTACTTTTGGAAATGATGAAATTGCAGCGATAACGGGTTACGGAGATTATGTGCAAAATGGCATAACAATCAAACGGGTTTCATATGTTGAAGGTTTGGGGTGCAGTTTATTTAGTGTGAGTCAATTTTGCGATGGAGATCTTAAAGTTCTGTTTGAATGTCGACAATGCTCAGTGCAATCCACCGAAGGAAATGATCTTCTTGTTGGTAAACGTTGTTAATAAACGTTTTGATAAAACTCCATATGAGTTATTATATAGTAGACGCCCGAATGTCAAATATTTCAGTGTCTTTGGTTGTATATGCTATGTGCTTAACGATTTTGATAGCCTCGGAAAGTTTGATCCAAATGGCGATCAAGCCATATTTCTTGGTTATTCTTCGAACAAAGTTGCTTATCGGGTTTATCACAAACGGATAAAATCGATTAAAGAGAGCATAAATGTCAAGTTCGATGAATTTTTGGGAATGGCTTTTGAACAACTCAGTTCAAAACCTGATCCTAACCTGGCTACTTCTTCTTTCGCGCAAAACTCAATTTTCTCGATGAAGGATGTTCCTACGGTTACATCAGAGGAACTGGATATCTTGTTTGATAGTCTTTATGCTCCTCAATGGAATTCAAATGTTCAAGCCGTACCGGTTACACTGTCACAGTCAACTACTGTAGAGACTCAACAAAGTCTTTTTGATGAAGATACAACACCAACTGATTCACCTGTTGCTTCTTCATCCTCCCTATCACCTTCTGTTACTGATAATCTTGAACCAATTCAAGATTCATCAGTTGATACAACTCCAGCTGTTTCTCCAGATACTCAATTGAATCCATTAGATAATGTTACATCTGATCAAGTGGATCAAGGCTCAACGTCAACAACGGTTGATGTTTCAATGGATACCACTACTGTACAACCTCTTCCACACAACCGATGGACTAAAAGTCATCCAATAGATCTTATTATTGGTGATGCATCTGCTCCAGTCTCAACTCGAAGGGCTACTTGGAATATGTGTCTATACACTGCCTTTCTTAGTAAGATTGAACCAACAACTGTTGCTCAAGCTTTACTAGATCCGAACTAGGTGGATGCAATGCAAGAAGAGATCAATCAATTTGAACGGTTGAAAGTATGGCGATTAGTTCCAAGACCAACGGGTCAACGACCAATAGGGGTTAAGTGGATTTTTAAGAACAAGAAGGATTCTGATGGAATTGTGGTTCTGAATAAGGCACGTCTTATGGCCAAGGGATATCAACAACAAGAGGGTATTGATTATCACGAAACGTTTGCTCCGGTTGCTAGGATTGAGGCTATTCGTCTTTTCGTTGCCTTTGCTTCTTTTATGAAGTTTACGGTGTTTCAAATGGACGTCAAAACTGCTTTTCTGAACGGTCATCTTCAAGAGGAAGTCTATGTCGATCAACCAGAAGGCTTTGTCGATCCCATTCATCCAAATCACGTATACTACTTGGAAAAGGCTTTGTATGGTCTGAAGCAAGCACCGCGTGCATGGAACGAGACCTTAACAAAGTATTTGCTGGACAATGGCTTTTCTCGTGGAACGATTGATACAACGCTATTCATCCGTAAAAACCACGGTCATATTCTCTTGGTTCAAATTTACATTGATGACATTATTTTTGGTTCCACGTCCCCGGCCTTATGCAAAGAATTTGGTGACCTTATGGCCAACAAATTCGAAATGAGCATGCTTGACCAGTTAAATTTCTTTTTGGGGTTACAAGTAAAACAATTACCAAACGGGATTTTTCTCAGTCAAACAAAGTATATCAATGATATGCTAAAACGTTTTAAAATGACTGCTTTAAAACCAATGACAACCCCAATGAGGACTTTACTGGATGCTGATACTAATGGGGAACCCTTTGATATTACGCTTTATAGAAGCATGGTTGGTTCTTTAATGTATCTGACTACAAGTCGACCTGACATTACACTTGCTGTAACTGTCTGTGCCCGCTTTCAGTCAAACCCTAAGAAATCTCATTCCAAAGCGGTTGTTAGGATTTTTCAGTACCTTAAAGGTACACCTAACATTGAGATCTGGTATCCTCATGGATCCGATTTCAATCTCACTGCTTACACTGATGCGGATCATGGCAGTTGCCATGTTGATAAAAAAGCACATCTGGATCAATTCAGATGTTGGGGAATAGGCTGGTTGGTCATCCAAAAAGCAGAACTGTGTGTCTTTATCAATAGCTGAGTCTGAGTACATTGCTGCAGCTCATTGTTGTTCACAAGTTTTGTGGATGCAAATTCAACTTTCAGACTATGGCTTTAAGTTTTCTAAGACCCCGATTTACTGTGATCCACAAAGTGCTATTGCAATTACAAGCAACCTGGTCCAGCATTCTAAGACCAAACACATAGATATTCGCTATCATTTCATTAAGGACCATGTAGAGAAAGGGGATGTAGAGTTATACTTTGTGCCTACAAAAGTGCAATTAGCTGACATGTTCATTAAGCCCTTAGATGAACTTAGGCTAAAGTTCTTGATCAAAGAGATTGGCATGGTAGAGTATAGTGCTTGATATTCCTTAGATCTGTTGGGACTTATTCTTGGGATCTTGTGTTTAGGGAGAGTAGATACTTTCTAGGGGGAGCAACTACTTTCATATGCTTTGGATATCATCTTTTAAGGGAGAGCCTTTAGACTTATGATATAATTGTTCAATGGTTACGTAAGGGGGGAGGTAACTCACTGATATCATATTTCAAGGGAGAGTTAATTCATTTTCTTGGGAATTTTATCAAAATGCTGATTTACATTCTTGTATATCACATTTTGAGAGGGAGAAAAAGGGAGAAAATGAGAAAATTTACTAAAAAAAATATATTGTTTTTCAAAAGTGAATTCATAAATTCTTTGTTTTATATCTGAAATAATTCACTAAGGCTTGTATACATCTCAGTATGCAACCTGTTTTAACAATTGGTATCACTGAAGATTTGTACTTTGTTCACAAATTCAAAGTTCTTTTAAATACAAATCTTATTTTGAAAAATTCATAAAAATTGGAAAAGATAAAATCCAAAAATATTTGATTTTTACTGAGTAAATGCTATTTTAAGCATTATACCGAATCTGACATCCAACAGTACAGATTCGGTAAGTTCAAAGTTTTTAAAAAATTGTCTCAGAATTATTTACCATGAAAAGATTGAAATGAATTTTAATAGAAAAAATCAATTTGTCAAGATTTTGAAGTTAAATTGATAAAGTTTTGAAAAGTGGACTGTATTCGGTAAAATAGGCCCATTCGGTAAAGCCCATTCGGTATTTTATCTTCGGTATCTATAAAAGGAGGGTCAAAGTCAAACTAACTCTCTTACTGTGCTTCATTACCTACCGAGTCTAATTGAACATACCGAATCTGCCTAATCTACCGAATCCATTCTTCTGTTTCTTCAAATCTTTGGTATAATTTAATTTTAATCATTGCTTTAGATACATACGTGTAGATCTGAGATAATTAAATGTTTTTTCAACCAGAAAAGATCAAAATAACTGGATTATGACTCTCAATTTTGAAATTTTTTTGATTATACCGAGTCTGAGTCATATTCTACTAATCTTTGATTAAACTCAATTGATTTGGTTAATTAACATGAATTCTTGTCTACTCTAAGTTATATTAATTGATCTATCATTTGACCAAGTTTGATTACATGTTTAATTGATTGTTTGATGGATTCTGTATCTACCGAATATGTTCTGTCTACTGTACCGAGTCTGTTCATATGATTAACATGTTGATCTGCTTCTAATTGAGTAGTTAATTGATAATGGTTGTGATTTTACATGATAGAATATGCATGTTTGAGTGACTTTATGTTAATTTTGGAGATACCGAATTTGTTCTTCTCTTGTTACCGAGTGTGACTTTTGGTACCTTGAAACTTTCTGATTTTTATCTTCAAACACTTAACATGTTTATTCTATATCTTTCTGATCTGAAAACTTAAGCTTATTTGGTTACAGAATCTCAAATTTTCATGACTACCGAATCTGCTTGAATTGTGTTTAAAAATTGACTAAGTGTTGTTCTGATTCTTTGTATTATATAATTGATTTTGCATGATGAATTTGTATTGTGATGAATATCATATGAATGTCATGATTGTCAATTACTTGTTCATATTTGAGAATAAAGGATTTTTATATCTTTGAAAAACCATAAAAATCATAAAATATAAAAGATAAAACATATACAAAGGATTTCAAAGGCAAATAAGAATAGAGATATATGCTTTATGTTAAATATCTTGTGGTCTTCTATCTCTTATTTATAAAGCTAAATGACGAACAATTACTTCATCAACTCTGAAACCAACATTCCCTGCAACTACTGGACTGCAATTCTAGAGAGACACACTCTGTGGCCTGCTCTAAACTCTACAGTCAGTGTACCTGTAACAGATCTGGAGCTACTTAACAGAACAATTAGGTTTGTGGAAGCTACATAACCTACTGCTGAAAATCCAGAGGGAACACAAGCTCGTTTTGAATTTCAACTGAGAGGAGTTCACGGGAGGAGGATTATCACTAAGGCTAATTTCAGGAGGATATTCAGACTTCCTGTTGTGCAGAATGCTCCTGCTTTTCCTGCTACTCAGCAGATGATGTCATCTGTCTTCGATCTTGGTTATGTTGGAGCCCGCAATGTTTCTCCGGCTAAGTTTCAGAAGAAATATCTGCACTAAAGGTGGTATGTGATCTTCTCAATCATCAACAGATGCTTGCTGATGACAAGGAGTTGATCCGACAGCCTGACTGTGCCTATGCTGAAGTTGTTCTACTCTTTCATAAGAGTAGAAGCTCCTGACTATGCAGAACTAATATGGGATTTGGTTCAAGCTCAAGTTGATAAACCAAGGGGTTCATACATCCCTTGCGAAAGGTTTTTCTGTATCTTTATCCATGATGCTATAAATGCTTGCAGAAATGAAAATATATTTGTACCAGGTACACATGGATTACAGATGAAATGATTTGGGGAGCTGAAGATGAATACCTCGATGGTATCTGATAATCAATTCACTGCGTCGATTCCAAATTGGCTATTGAGGCTAGCTGAACCCCAAGACGCTCGTATGCGTTCTTATTTTGAGGCTATAGGAATACCTCTTCCGAACCCGGTACAACAAGAACAAGTTGAACCCGCCGCGCTTCTAGCCCCAGAGGTTGTAGAGGAACCTGTAGTACAACCACCTGGACCAGCTAATCCTCCACTTAGGGTGAACCTTAAACAATCTAGGGCAGCACACCAAGCTCAACCCATGAGGATCAGGGAACCTAGTACAACTAGGATTGAACCAACCCTTTCCACAACACCCGAAGTGAGCAGTGACACCGACACTTCAGTAACAGCATCTGAATCGTCTCCCGAACATTCTCCTAAGAGAACTCGATATATACCTGATGAGATGATTCAAACTCCGCCAAACCAACGAGTAACTAGATCTAGGACTTCGACACCTATCGTCCGCCAAACAGTTACTACAACCGTTGGTGATACGGACCAAGACCTAGAGCCAATTAGGTCACCCTCACCCATCTCCGTATCACATCCAATAATAACAGTAAGCCCTACGCTAAATGCACGGATGGTACAAAGACCACTAAGCCCATCCAATCTAAACAGAACTTAAGAATAAATCCTACAAAGTAAGGTGCTTAGGCATCTAAGGAAGTAAAGTCTTCCTCTGCAGTAAATTCTGCGTTGACTCAATTGATTGAGGAAACTCAATCATTGAAGTCCAGAACAGCCGAAGGGGAGCTGAAAAATCTTGAAAAGGCACCCTGCGTATCGGCTAGAAATCCTCCTGTGCCTCAACGTACAACAGGGTCTCGAGGTCCGGCTTATCTTGATGAGGGAGATCTGCCGCATCCCATGGAAACGAGTCAACATGACAATCCTTCGGGAGATTTATCAGACTTCCAGCAGACTGATCCCTTGATTCATGAAAGTGATCCATTGGATCAAACCACTTCTCTTCCGGATTCTGAATCTCAGGGTCTGGAGGAAGAATCCTTAACTGAAAGAGATTTGCCACCTCATGGTATATCAATGATTTCGGGAGTCGGAGATAGCAATATCTCTGCGCGAGCTAAACCGACAGGTAGTTTTGCTACTCTGTCAGAGTCTCATGAGACTAAATTCATGGAGGCGGATGCTTCGAAAGAAACTTTGCCGGTGACAACTCCGGTTGTTACCCAACCTCCATCAGAAGGGGATATCACGAATCTGACTAGTAGTATGTACAGCCCTACATATAAGAATAATATCGCACAATCATCCTTACCTGCCCTCATGGAAACTCAAACACTTCCATCGACATCAACTTCAACAGATGCTGCTGCTTTTGTTCATGGTTACACCATTGTTTCACCAACTGGGTCACCTTTTCGGATTTCAAATAGATATAGATTACAGTATCTCTCTGATAATGAGGTGGAGGAGCTCTATCTTGCTGAGTTTGCTAAACGGACTGATCTTGATGAAGTTCGTGAGACTATGATGATTTATCTTGCACAAGCAAGGATAGTGTATCCTTTATCTCCATGCAAGTCACCTGGACCAATTCACATGCCTGATCATGATGATTTCGATCCCAACAATCTTCATGAGGGAGAGAATAGACAAAGTGGTCATCGGTCCAGTGGTTATGAAGCTGGTACATCTAGTCAACAGAAGGATAAAGATGTTGTTGATATATCTGATTCTGGTAGTGATGAAATTGAGGAAATTCAGTGTGAAAGTTTTCTAGATGAATCAGAAAGTCAGAGAGAGGGTGACTCAGGGATGTTAATGATTATGGATACAGCTGATCAATCAGAGAATAAGTCATCTCAAGAGAACAATCAAAATTTTGACAACATTGAAGATATTTTGAAGGGGTCATCGAGTGTCGCCAATGAATTCAATGATCATCAATTTGTTAACTTGACATCTCCAACTGATGAATTTGGAATACACTTCGAAAAGGAGATTTTCTCTAATGGCAAAGAAGATACTACGACTCCTCCTGATTTGAATGTTCCATTTCAAACTGCAGAGATTATTCTTGAGCGTGATGCTAATTACCAACTAAGTGAGGATGAAGAGAAAAAGATTCTTCGTTCACCATTCATTGAACAACAAGCGTATAGAATCTATGGTGATTCTGATCTTGTCCTTTCTGCATCAATGAGTGTTCTGGGTGCATGGAAATATCATAAGAAACCAGAATATCTCAAAGCTTATCTGAGTGTTCGCAATAAATTAAAATTGAAGAATGAAGAGAAACTTCAAATTCAGCGGAATTCAGAGATCAAAAGCATAAATAAGATTTTGATGATTAATAAGGATGAAGTGAAGATGCCATTGTTTCAAGTTAAAAGAATGGATGATGAGGATTATCAGTTTTTAGAAGCGGATTTTGATAAACTGAAGATGGACGACATTATTTTCATTTACAATTATTTGATTAACTTGAATGAATCTGCAACAACTTATCATGCTACTGCAATGAAGGCAGTCTACAGGTTTATTCTTGATTCGATGAGATGGATGTCTGTTAATGATTTTCAAATGGGATTGGAATCTGGACACAAAAAGCTCGGAATCAAACCACCAAATCAAGTGATTGAAGAGCTAAGATACATGTCCTTACTTGAAGTGAGCGACTATCCATATGGGTTTGCATTTGTCAATTCTCACTATACAAAGATCTTCATCAGAGTCTCAGATTTCAGAAGATACTCAGACGGAACGTTGATGTATGATTTCAAATACATGAGATGGAGACTGATCAATAACTGCTATTCAACTGAAGATAATGAGATTGTCAAGTACATTCTTACAAGATTGAAAAGTCGTCTCAAAACAAGAGTGAATATACGAAGATATGAGAATCTCAAGGGATTCAAATCTAAAGTTCACTTCAGAGGAACAAAGTTCCTTTAGATGTTTTCGATAAGATTATATTGTAAAGTTCACATTTAACACTAAGGGGGAGATTGTTAGGACCCCGAAGTTGTATAGTGTTAATGTGAATTAAGCTTAAATGAAGGTTCCTTAGAATAGGGCTATATAAGGAACCTAAGTAGTCCTAATTAGATAGCCATTGTATTGTAACTGAGTTCTAGAAGTTGTGGAATGTAATTTGTACCGATTCTCTCTCATACCGAGTGTTCTTCCTACATACCGAATCTCACTCTATCTTATCATTTCTCTCAATCTCAACATGATCTGACCTATCAAACTCTTTCCCATACATTTAACTTTAATACCATTCTAAACTTACACCTTCACCCCATGCTAGAAAGTTGGCTTTTGACTTACCCTTTTTGGACTCTAAAACCGTGGGTTTTGAATGGGGAGGGAGAATTCATTTTCATTTTTTTGTTACTTATATTGCTAGTTACTACTTCATTTACACACACATACATACACTACTTTATCTTTCTCTCAACTTTCTCTCTAAAATTGTAAGTAACATGTTTATTTTCTTTCTTCTTTTTCCTTTAAAAATCATCAAGTTCATCATCATTTACTTGTTATTAGTTGTTGTTTGTTGTTAAAAGATCAAACTTGTTAGTTTGTATCTTCATGTAATCTTGTTACTCTCATCTTTTTTTGATGAAGAACCAAGAACAAGGATCTAAGTTTCTATAACTTATGGTTCTACACTTAAATGTTTTAAAGATCTAAAACTCATAAGCCTTGAGAGCTTACTTGTGTTCATGTTTTGTAGACTTAAAGTTTGTTTTCTTAAGATCCAAGCTTGACTTGAATCTTCTTAAGTATGAAACAAACATGAACATAATACTTGTAACTTTAGTTTATTTCTTTCTTTTGTAAGTATTTTAATTATTAATTTGGTCAAGTATTACTAGTTAATCTTGATCTCATATTTCTTGAAACTAAAGTTAACTTTATAAGTTCAAGACCATGGAAGTATAACTTTCTAGTTATAACTTCAAACACTTATGTTGGATCTAAGTTTATATAGCTTATGGTCTTCTAATTTGTTGTAAACAAGAGCTTATAAGCTTATATATACATTTTACAAGATGAAAATCTAAGTTTCATAACTTATGGTTTCATTAAAGTGTAGATCCAAGTTTTGTAACTTAGGATCTAACTTAAGAACACTAGATCTAGACTTTCTAGTCTAGGATCTTAAAGATCTAGCTAAGATCTAAATTCTACAACTTAAGATCTTGTTTATTTAGTTTACTTTCAAGTTTGTAGCTTAATATTACTATTAGAACGCATGTATGTGTCAGATCTAAGATCTTGATGTAACTTTGGTTCATCAAACTACTTACAACTCTTAAGTGAGTTGTGCTACATACCTTAGACTTACACTAGTGTTATTATGGTCAAAACTTAGTTAAGATGATGCAAACACATCAACGAGTTGTACACTTGAAGCTATACGCATCAAGGATGAGAACCGTGATGAGCATCAAGCACCAAGAACCCACCGGAACACCATTACTTACTGTTTCTGGAACTGATCAATAACCTGTACTACTGGAAAAGTTGATTTCCAGCTAGTTCGGTTCGAGTAGATGATTTTCCATTTAGACCTCGTCTTAATCCGAGTTACGGTTAAGGATTTATGGCCATCCGAAAGTCACTACACCCTTTTAACGTTGTGCTGAAATTTCTGACCTACTCGCACTTAAACCATGGTCACGGTCAAACGAAGACGAGTTTGGTTCTAGAAATTGGTCAGCCTCTAGGGGACTCATATACAAAGCTATGGCCACTTGTCTCACATCATTTCAGTATGTATAGAGGTCGTGGCGACTGAACGAATTCAGCCTTTATTTAAAATTCTATTCTTGATTGAAACTTACTTTACCCTTTTTGATAAATGATGGATGATGATGATACTTAAGATCTAATTTACATACTTTTAAACCTTTGGGAACGATTTACTGACTTAGTAACTTTTGACTTAGGTTGAGGACCTTTCGGACCAACCACTTGCTTACTATTCCCGCGTATCGACTTTTACTACTTTTCACTGTGAGTTATAGCATCCCTTTTTACTTTAATTATTTTGGAAACTGAGAATACATGCGCATTTTACGTTTTACATACTAGGCACGAGTACTTAAACTTTATATATGTGTGGGTTATACAACGGCATAAACTTTCCCCATAGCTCGGTAACGTTTAGTCATTGGTCTTTGAACCGGTGAACGCGAATCTTAGATATGGATCCATAGGGTTTGACATCACCACTCGGGCTAGTAGCGCTAGCATTTAACGGGTGTTTAATACTTCGTGAACATACCCACTCGCCAAGTGCACTTTTAGGGGGTATTATTATTACGTTAAGTTGGTTACCGGGTGCCCACGGATAAGCATATACTTTATCATACTGATTTGAATTACTAATTTAAACTACTGGTTGAAGCACTAAAATCTCGTGGCCTACATTACATTAATGATTACAAACAAACTATAGCTCACCAACATTCGTATTTACTTTTTAAGCATGTATTTTCTCAGGTGCTTAGACATTGTTGCTTCCGCTGTTATACTTGCTGTCTTGGTGTATTAGACTTGCTGTATTAGACATCCGCTGCACTACTTAGAGATGTCTCAATCATGGAACTTTTATTTTGCATTCGTAGCTTACGTTATTTTCAAACAATGGCTTTGTAACGACCTTTGGGTCACGTACTTATGTTTATGCATCTATTCATAGGAAGCACGTTATCTTTTGTAAAACGCTATATTTTTCATGAATGCTAAACTGGTTTTCAAACAGCATATAGTGTTTGACCTTGTAATGATCCTGTTGTTGGTGATCCGTACACGATGGTTTTGTACGAGGCATCACACTTACCGAACCTCGTGTATTGCCACTGTAGTGACCCGAACTTTTCCATGTTTATATATATTAATTGAGATTGATATTTACATGATTAAATGTTTCCAACATGTTAAGCAATCAAACTTGTTAAGACTTGATTAATTGAAATATGTTTCATATAGACAATTGACCACCCAAGTTGACCGGCGATTCACGAACGTTAAAACTTGTAAAAATGACATGACGATATATATATGGATATACATATGGTTAACATGAGATTATGATAAGTAAGTATCTCCATAAGTATATTAACAATGAGTTATATACATATAAACAAGACTACTAACTTAAGGATTTCGAAACGAGACATATATGTAACGATTATCGTTGTAACGACATTTAAATGTATATATATCATATTAAGATATATTAATATATCATAATATCATGATAATATAATAATTTAACATCTCATTAGATATAATAAACAATGGGTTAACAACATTAATTGAGATCGTTAACTTAAAGGTTTCAAAACAACACTTACATGTAACGACTAACGATGACTTAACGACTCAGTTAAAATGTATATACATGTAGTGTATTTAGATGTATTAAAACACTTTTGGAAGACTTCAAGACATATATCAAAACACTCATACTTAACGAAAATGGTTACAGTTACTTTTCCATTCTTTTCTTTCATCAAGAATTTTAGTCGTATTCTTACCCGTATTATACACAGCTTCAAAACGTACTTACTATGAGTATATACCAATAGGAACTAGCATGGGATTCCACTCTTGATTATGTCATGTATGACTAATCAATTTTAACTTCTACCATGAGCTAGTCAACTAACTAGAACTCCTTTTAACCCCACTCACCACTCACCAATTACCACTCATCATTCACTCCATTTCACTTCCAATTCTCTTTCTAATTCTCTCTCAACACACACACACACTATTATGAACGTATTTTTCCAGTAGTTAATCATCATCTTCATCAAAAATCACTTCAAGAATCAAGCTATAATCATCATAGGAAGAACACTTCAAGAACACTTCAAAAATCCCTTCAAGTTTACTAATTTACTTCCAAGCTTTCTAATCCATTCCAAGTAATCATCTAAGATCAAGAAACCTTTGTTATATATAGTAGGTTATCTTTCTTATTCAAGGTAATATTCATATTCAAACTTTGATTCAATTTCTATAACTATAAACTATCTTAATTCGAGTAAAAATTTTACTTGAACTTGTTTTTGTGTCATGATCCTACTTCAAGAACTTTCAAGCCATCCAAGATCCTTTGAAGCTAGATCATTTATTGTCACTTCCAGTAGGTTTACCTACTAAACTTGAGGTAGTAATTATGTTCATAACATCATTCGATTCATATATATAAAACTATCTTATTCGAAGGTTTAAACTCGTAATCACTAGAACATAGTTTAGTTAATTCTAAACTTGTTCGCAAACAAAAGTTAATCCTTCTAACTTGACTTTTAAAATTAACTACACACATGTTATATATCTATATGATATACTAACTTAATGATTTAAAACTTGGAAACACGAAAAACACCGTAAAATCGGATTTACGCCGTCGTAGTAACACCGCGGGCTGTTTTGGGTTAGTTAATTAAAAAATATGATAAACTTTGATTTAAAAGTTGTTATTCTGAGAAAATTATTTTTATTAAGAACATGAAACTATATCCAAAAATTATGGTTAAACTCAAAGTGGAAGTATGTTTTCTAAAATGGTCATCTAGACGTCGTTCTTTCGACTGAAATGACTACCTTTACAAAAATGACTTGTAACTTATTTTTCTGACTATAAACCTATACTTTTTCTGTTTATATTCATAAAATAGAGTTCAATATGAAACCATAGCAATTTGATTCACTTAAAACGGATTTAAAATGAAGAAGTTATGGGTAAAACAATATTGGATAATTTTTCTCATTTTAGTTACGTGAAAATTGGTAACAAATCTATTCCAACCATAAATTAATCAACTTGTATTGTATATTATGTAATCTTGAGATACCATAGACACGTATATAATGTTTCGACCTATCATGTCGACACATCTATATATATTTCGGAACAACCATAGACACTCTATATGTGAATGTTGGAGTTAGCTATACAGGGTTGAGGTTGATTCCAAAATATATATAGTTTGAGTTGTGATCAATACTAAGATACGTATACACTGGGTCGTGGATTGATTCAAGATAATATTTATCGATTTATTTCTGTACATCTAACTGTGGACAAATAGTTGTAGGTTACTAACGAGGACAGCTGACTTAATAAACTTAAAACATCAAAATATATTAAAAGTGTTGTAAATATATTTTAAACATACTTTGATATATATGTATATATTGTTATAGGTTCGTGAATCAACCAGTGGCCAAGTCTTACTTCCCGACGAAGTAAAAATCTGTGAAAGTGAGTTATAGTCCCACTTTTAAAATCTAATATTTTTGGGATGAGAATACATGCAGGTTTTATAAATGATTTACAAAGTAGACACAAGTATGTGAAACTACATTCTATGGTTGAATTATTGAAATCGAATATGCCCCTTTTTATTAAGTCTGGTAATCTAAGAATTAGGGAACAGACACCCTAATTGACGCGAATCCTAAAGATAGATCTATTGGGCCTAACAAACCCCATCCAAAGTACCGGATGCTTTAGTACTTCAAAATTTATATCATATCCGAAGGGTGTCCCGGAATGATGGGGATATTCTTATATATATGCATCTTGTTAATGTCGGTTACCAGGTGTTCACCATATGAATGATTTTTATCTCTATGTATGGGATGTGTATTGAAATATGAAATCTTGTGGTCTATTGTTACGATTTGATATATATAGGTTAAACCTATAACTCACCAACATTTTTGTTGACGTTTAAAGCATGTTTATTCTCAGGTGAATACTAAGAGCTTCCGCTATTGCATACTAACATAAGGACAAGATTTGGAGTCCATGTTTGTATGATATTGTGTAAAAACTGCATTCAAGAAACTGATTTCGATGTAACATATTTGTATTGTAAACCATTATGTAATGGTCGTGTGTAAACAGGATATTTTAGATTATCATTATTTGATAATCTACGTAAAGCTTTTTAAACCTTTATTTATGAAATAAAGGTTATGGTTTGTTTTAAAAATGAATGCAGTCTTTGAAAAACGTCTCATATAGAGGTCAAAACCTCGCAACGAAATCAATTAATATGGAACGTTTTTAATCAATAAGAACGGGACATTTCAGTTGGTATCAGAGCGTTGGTCTTAGAGAACCAGATAATTTGCATTAGTGTGTCTTATCGAGTTTGTTAGGATGCATTAGTGAGTCTGGACTTCGACCGTGTTTACTTGAAAAATGATTGCTTAACAAATTTTGTTGGAAACTATATATTTTTAACATGTGAATATTATGTGATATATTAATCTCTTAACGCGTTTGATATTATGTGATAGATGTCTACCTCTAGAACAAGTCCCATTGACTCACCTAATAATAATGAAGAGTCAAATGTAAATTGGAATGATTCGTGGACTGATTCACAAGTTCCCGAAGAGGAACCGGAAGAAGAGTCGAAACCAGAAGAAGAATCAGAACCGAAAGAAGAATCGGAACCGGAAGAAGAATCGAAACCGGTGGGGGAAATAATAAAACGGTTAAGTAAAAGAAAATCCTCAACCAACCGACCAAGGTTAATTATGGTCAATGGTGTTTCCGCTAAGGAAGCAAAATATTGGGAGGATTACCAATTCTCCGATGAATCGGATTCTGACGAGAATTCCGATGATGTTATAGAAATTACCCCAACTGAATTTAAAAAGGCAAAATAAAATAATAAGGGAAAGGGCATAAAAATAGAGAAATCTAATTCCAACCCCGATGAACTTTATATGTATCGTCAACCCCCGAAGTCCTTAAGTTGTAACAATGACCCGGGAACCTCTAAACCACCAGGTTTTCCTAAACCAATGTGGAAAACGACGGCTCGTATTAGGGGAACATCATATATCCCCAGAAACTTGGCAAAACTAACCAAAACTGAAGAAGAAGAAACAAGCGAGTCGGAATAAGATAGTTGTATTCGTGTGGTGTAATATATGTAATATAGTGTGCTTATGCTTTATGATATATGTAAAAATTGCTTGTATTAATAAGTATTTTTTTTTATGAATCTAACTCTTGTCTATTTTACAGTATAAAAACACAAAATGGATAGACAACCCAATATTTTAAGAGACCTACCCGGAGACATGATTGATGAAATCTTGTCTAGAGTCGGTCAGAATTCTTCGGTACAACTATTTAAGGCGAGATCAGTTTGTAAGACATTCGAAGAATGTTCCAAGAATGCCTTGGTTTATAAAAGACTTTCATTCGAAAGATGGGGGATATCACATTGGGAAATCCATAAGTTACGATGTGTTTACTTTGACGCATATATTGCGGGGAACCCAAATGCTATTTTACGCAATGGGTTAAGAAATTATTTTGACTCAATATATCCGAATATTGGACTTCGTGATTTAGAAAAAGCGGCTAACATGCAACATAAAGAAGCATGTTATGCTTACGGATTAGTAATGTTCGCTTCTCACCAAAGTGAGAACAAGAACATCGGGCTACAGCTATTAAACAAAACGTTCCCACAAGTGACGGAGTCGGTAATTGGGATAAGAAATGAGGTTTTTAGATTGTTACGGGACTGTTGGACATTACGTAACCCTAGTCCCTTTGACGACGTTACAACACGCTGTCTTATCAACTGCCATAACGGTTATGTTCCACAAGACCAAGGATGGGAAGTAATCCTAGTAAAACCAGAATGCATGACTTGTTTCTGGACGTATGAATTACGTGTCTTTATTGCCTTTGCTGAACGACTTGTGTACTAGCTAGAATTATCTTCACAACCATCTTGTATCAAATTTATTGTGTGCTATATTTCATGCTATATGTAAAATAAGCGGTATTGTAAGTTTGTAAAATATTGTGTAAAAGTTTGAACGCGAAATATTATTATAATCAGTTTTTCATATAGAATTGTAGTAGTTGAATTGTATATTAGCTACTAAGTATGAACTTAACGGGTAGGTACTACCCGAATTTAAACTTATAAAACGCTAATATGAAGAAAAAGTTTTTATAAATGAGTTCATATTATGCTACGAAATACTATTAACTACTCTTAATATTCTGTATGATTAACTTGTTCCATTTGACTATTTTGAAGGAAATGGCACCGACTACTCGACACACCGTGAATATGAATGAAGAGGAATTCCGTACTTTTCTAGCTTCAAACATAGCCGCAGTACAGGCTGCGCTACATACCAACAATAACCTTGGATCTAGCAGTACAGGAAATCGTGTAGGATGCACCTACAAAGAATTCACTGCCTGCAAACCTTTGGAATTTGATGGAACCGAAGGACCGATCGGATTGAAACGGTGGACCGAGAAGGTCGAATCGGTGTTTGCCATAAGTAAGTGTACTGAAGAGGACAAAGTAAATTACGCTACCCATACCTTCACAGGTTCTGCGTTAACATGGTGGAATACCTATCTAGAGCAAGTGGGACAAGATGATGCGTACGCACTACCGTGGTCAGCATTCAAGCACTTGATGAACGAGAAGTACCGTCCCAGAACCGAGGTCAATAAGCTCAAGACAGAACTTAGAGGGTTACGAACATAAGGATTTGATATTACCACGTACGAAAGACGATTCACAGAATTGTGCCTATTGTGTCCGGGAGCATTCGAAGATGAGGAAGAGAAGATCGACGCGTTTGTGAAAGGATTACCGGAAAGAATCCAAGAAGATATAAGTTCACACTAGCCCGCCTCCATACAACAGGCATGTAGAATGGCTCACAAACTAGTGAACCAGATTGAAGAAAGAATTAAAGAACAGACTGCTGAAGAGGCCAATGTGAAGCATGTCAAAAGAAAGTGGGAGGAAAACGGTGATAAGAATCACCAATACAACAACAACAGCAATTACAACAATAATCGCAACAATTATCCCAACAATCGCAACATCAATCGCAACTACAACAAACGGCCCAACAACAACAACAACAGCAACTACAACAATCATCCCAACAACAATAATAACCGCAACAACAACAACAACAATCAGAAGCAGCTATGCCAAAGGTGTGAAAAGTATCACTCGGGGTTCTGCACCAAATTTTGCAACAAGTGTAAAAGAAATGGTCATAGCGCGGCGAAGTGTGAGGTCTACGGACCAGGGGTTAATAGAACGAAAGGAACAAATGGTGTCGGAACGAGTAATGGCGGAGCAAGTAGTGTCGGAGCAAGTTATGCTAATGTAGTTTGTTATAAATGTGGAAAACTGGGCCACATTATTAGAAATTGCCCGAACCAGGAGAACACGAATGGACAAGACCGTGGAAGAGTTTTCAATATTAATGCGGCAGAGGCACAGGAAGTCCTGGAGCTTGTTACAGATACGTTTCTTATTGACAATAAATCTGCTTACGTTTTATTTGATTCGGGTGCGGATAGAAGCTATATGAGTAGAGATTTTTGTGCTAAATTAAGTTGTCCATTGACGCCTTTGGATAGTAAATTTTTACTCGAATTAGCAAATGGTAAATTAATTTCAGCAGATAATATATGTCGGAATCGAGAAATTAAACTGGTTAGCGAAACATTTAAGATTAACTTGATACCAGTAGAGTTAGGGAGTTTTGATGTGATAATCGGTATGGACTGGTTGAAAGAAGTGAAAGCAGAGATCGTTTGTTACAAAAATGCAATTCGCATTATACGAGAAAAAGGAAAACCCTTAATGGTGTACGGAGAAAAGGGCAACACGAAGCTACATCTTATTAGTAATTTGAAGGCACAAAAACTAATAAGAAAAGGTTGCTATGCTGTTCTAGCACACGTCGAGAAAGTACAAACTGAAGAAAAGAGCATCAATGACGTTCCCGTCGCAAAAGAATTTCCCGATGTATTTCTGAAAGAATTACCGGGATTACCCCCACATCGATCCGTTGAATTTCAAATAGATCTTGTACCAGGAGCTGCACCAATAGCTCGTGCTCCTTACAGACTCGCACCCAGCGAGATGAAAGAACTGCAAAGCCAATTACAAGAACTTTTAGAGCGTGGTTTCATTCGACCAAGCACATCACCGTGGGGAGCTCCTGTTTTGTTTGTCAAGAAGAAAGATGGTACATTCAGGTTGTGTATCGACTACCGATAGTTGAACAAACTTACCATCAAGAACCGCTACCCACTACCGAGAATCGACGACTTATTTGATCAACTACAAGGCTCGTCTGTTTATTCAAAGATTGACTTACGTTCCGGGTATCATCAAATGCGGGTGAAAGAAGATGATATTCCAAAGACTGCTTTCAAAACACGTTATGGTCATTATGAGTTTATGGTCATGCCATTTGGTTTAACTAATGCACCAGCTGTGTTCATGGACCTTATGAACTGAGTGTGTGGACCATACCTTGACAAGTTTGTCATTGTTTTCATTGATGACATACTTATTTACTCAAAGAATGACCAAGAAAACGGTGAACATTTGAGAAAGGTGTTAGAAGTATTGAGGAAGGAAGAATTGTACGCTAAGTTTTCAAAGTGTGCATTTTGGTTGGAAGAAGTTCAATTCCTCGGTCACATAGTGAACAAAGAAGGTATTAAGGTGGATCCGGCAAAGATAGAAACTGTTGAAAAGTGGGAAACCCCGAAAACTCCGAAACACATACGCCAGTTTTTAGGACTAGCTGGTTACTACAGAAGGTTCATCCAAGACTTTTCCAGAATAGCAAAACCCTTGACTGCATTAACGCATAAAGGGAAGAAATTTGAATGGAATGATGAACAAGAGAAAGCGTTTCAGTTATTGAAGAAAAAGCTAACTACGGCACCTATATTGTCATTGTCTGAAGGGAATGATGATTTTGTGATTTATTGTGAAGCATCAAAGCAAGGTCTCGGTTGTGTATTAATGCAACGAACGAAGGTGATTGCTTATGCGTCTAGACAATTAAAGATTCACGAACAAAATTATACGACGCATGATTTGGAATTAGGCGCGGTTGTTTTTGCATTAAAGACTTGGAGGCACTACTTATATGGGGTCAAAAGTATTATATATACCGACCACAAAAGTCTTCAACACATATTTAATCAGAAACAACTAAATATGAGGCAGCGTAGGTGGATTGAATTATTGAATAATTACGACTTTGTGATTCGTTACCACTCGGGGAAGGCAAATGTGGTAGCCGATGCCTTGAGCAGGAAGGACAGAGAACCCATTCGAGTAAAATCTATGAATATAATGATTCATAATAACCTTACTACTCAAATAAAGGAGGCGCAACAAGGAGTTTTAAAAGAGGGAAATTTAAAGGATGAAATACCCAAAGGATCGGAGAAGCATCTTAATATTCGGGAAGACGGAACCCGGTATAGGGCTGAAAGGATTTGGGTACCAAAATTTGGAGATATGAGAGAAATGGTACTTAGAGAAGCTCATAAAACCAGATACTCAATACATCCTGGAACGGAGAAGATGTACAAGGATCTCAAGAAACATTTTTGGTGGCCGGGTATGAAAGCCGATGTTGCTAAATACGTAGGAGAATGTTTGACGTGTTCTAAGGTCAAAGCTGAGCATCAGAAACCATCAGGTCTACTTCAACAACCCGAAATCCCAGAATGGAAATGGGAAAACATTACCATGGATTTCATCACTAAATTGCCAAGGACTGCAAGTGGTTTTTGTAACGACCCGGAAATTTCCGACCAAATTTAAACTCTAATCTCTATATGGTTCCGACACGATAAGCAAAAACCGTAAAGTTGACCCGCACCTTTTCGATCGTTCTATACTTATAAGATTAATATTTACATAAATTAAACCTTACCAACATGATAAGCAATCCAAATTGTTGAGATTTATATTTTCGAAAAGAGTTTTACACAACGTTTGACCGTCTAGTTTGACCGATGATATCACGAACTATACAATATATGATAATTATACGTTTGTGTATATATATGTATATATACATATTTAACATGATCTAAGGATGTTTTAATATCTCATTTTGTATTAATAACAATAAGTTACAAGTATATTTTGAAACTACTAACTTAAGTTTTCAAAACGATAACCATACGTAACGTTATTTGACTTAAATACTTAAGACTTATAATGTTTATACATATATCGTATAAGTAATGTATTTAATCACTTTTAAAGACTTAAATACATAAAACCATATAAGTGTATTCACAAAAGATAGCTATATTTGAATCCTCATTCCATTTTTCACAAAATTTCTATACGTATACCTAGAGTATTTGTACTCGTATCATAACTAGCTTCTATACGTATTTACTATTGGTATATACACATCAAATCACCACCTAACCAGCCCATGTTCATGCCTTATGTATAAGGTAATCACTTTTGTATGATTGTTTGACAAATACACAAGATTACAAGTTAAAATTTTTGTCTTTGTTTCCTTTAAAAAAACGTTTTTAAGGGCCTTTATATATCCTCATTTTGATTCATTTTTACTTCAATATCCTAGCTAAAAACACACACACATTTAAGAGTCTTAAACTCCATAACAATCCAGCAACTTACCAAGAAGATCTAGCCATAAAAACCTTACTTAAACACCATAAGAAAACCATACAAAAACACTTCAAGAAAACCTTCCAAGAACACCAACTTACTTCCAATCTTTCATCCACTTCCATCACCCTTTTGGTTCTAGCTTTTTAATCCTCTTTTACAGCAACCTTATCCAAGGAACTTGAGGTAGAATCTATGTTCATAACCTTATTCGATTCATATATATATAGCTATCTTATTTTGTGGTATAAAAGTTTAATAACAAGAACATAGTTTGAAAGTTTTCAAACTTGTTTGCAAACTAAATAGATCCTTCTAACTTAAATTTTAAAATACTTCAAGACCTATAATATAACTTAAATATATGCTAATTTAACAAGGTATAACTTGGTTTTTCAAAGATTACCTTAAAAACTGTTTTTACGACGTCGGAGTGCAACCGGGGACTGTTTTGGGTTGGATAATTAAAAACCATCTTAAACTTTGAATTGGAGGTTTATGTTCTGGAAAAATGATTTTTACTATGAATATGATAACACATAAAAATTTCATGATTTAATTCAAAGTATAAGTATTTTTTAGAAAAATAATCATTTAAGGTTGTTTACATAAAAGAAAATGTTTAACTTCATAAGTTTCACTAAAGTTTCACCTATGCCGTGTGATTTTGAGTACAAACCAAGGTATTTCCAGTTCATAGTCTTAAAGAAGAACTCGATCCAAGGAGATGGCAATTTGAATCAACGAAAACGGAGTTGTAACGAAGAAACTATGACCGAAACAAAATTGGATATCCTAGACTTGTTTAACTTCGGGATTAATTGGGAAAAATTTATATAAATCACATATTTTTAAGATAACATGATATTTTATATATATGTACTCATAATTCAATTTTATATGGTTCAGGATCACCCGTAAATAATACGAGAAGATTAATCATAAGATCCCATGTTTGTACGCAACACGTCATTTGACAACACCGGTACTTTATGTACGCAACACGTCATTTGACAACACCGGTACCGTGGGTCAAGCTTAATCTCGACCAATACATATACGATGGGGATTTATTTATTTCGTTGGGGGTTTTATTTATTTCATTGCGGGTATATTAAACATCTAAATATGAACCATTAAAATTGAATTACTAACAACGAAATGCTAACTACGGACTAAGGAATTATTCAAAGTATTAAAAGTATAACAAGTATATATATGTGACGTTTGTTTAAAAAGAAAAGGTATTGATATATTATATATGGATAGGTTCGTGATATCAACCGGAGACCAAGTCAAATTATATATATCTTCAAGACAACAGTGAGTATATAGTCCCACTTTTAAACTTTAAATATTTTGGGATGAGAATACATGCGCTGTTTTTATAAATGATTTACGTTATGGACACAAGTAACTGAAAAATATATTCTACGTTGAGTTGTACCACTGGCATACTTCCCTGTAGCTTGGTAACTATTATTTACAGCGGTATTGTAAACGCGAATCCTGTTGATAGATCTATCGGGCCTGACAACCCCAACCGGACTGGACGACCAGTATTCAACGGTTGCACAGTACTTCGTTTTGTGACTACACTTGGTACGGTGTAGTAAGATTTCATATTAAAGGGAATATGCGACGTGATTAAATGTTAAGTATGGTTACCAAGTGCTCAACCACTTAGAATATTTTTATTAAAATGTTTACATATGAAATCTTGTGGTCCATTGTTATAACGCTGCTAGCATCAAACCTATATATCTCACCAACTTTATGTTGACATTTTAAAGCATGTTATTCTCAGGTATGAATTAAGTCTTCCGCTGTGCATTAGCTCGTACTAAGGATACTACTTGAGGCCATTAAGGACCTATATCATAAGGCGTTGCATTCGAGTCATTGAAGTTCATAGAGACTATTATTAAGTAAATGGCGGTTTAGGTCATTTGAATATTATGAAATGTCAGGCGAATATGTCAATTCTGGATGTAACTATAGATTGCCTTTTAAGAATAAATGCAACGTTTGTAAAATGTATCATATAGAGGGCAAGTACCTCGCGATGTTATCAACTATTGTAATTCGTTTATAATCAATATGGACATCGTTCGGATGATTAGTTTCGGATCCTTTCAGTTGGTATCAGAGCGTTGGTCTTAGCGAACCAGGCCTTGCATTAGTGTGTCTAACTAGTAGTTGTTAGGATACATTAAGTGAGTCTGGACTTTGACCGTGTCTGCCTGTCAAAAGTTTTGCTTATCAATCCTAGTCGGAAATCATCTGCTTATCATCCTTAGGGAACTGCCTGCTTATCATTCTTAAGTCTAGACACGTCTTACTGCATTTAGTGCATCGATAGTGTATAGACAAAATTCATATCTTAGCGTATCTGTTACTATAGACATTGCCTGACGTATTTCAAAGATTCTCCGTAATTCATGGGATTTTGATATTATATATACATATGTAAATTATGTATTGAAGAGTACCAAACCCAACTCCTATAATCTATTCCAAACCAAAAATTCACTTCTCCGACTATACAAGATGGATTCTTCATCCAGTTCGAATTCCTCCGACTTCGATAGCTACGCCGATATGGATTTCCATTCGAGCTCCGAGAACAGCGTCACCGGAATGGATCAACCAATTTCCCATCATCTATTTTGGATGAATTGGGGATGGGTTCGTAATATACTAAATCTCTGGAGGCAAGAAGAAGGTGATCCATTCCATCCACCAAATTGTCCTCTTAACGATGAACCTGAAGCACTTACCGGCGAACCTATTCGAAACACCATTTTCTCGCTCATTTCTAGAGTATCTCGTCATGATTACATACTATCCCATATTTCAAATCTTGTTCATTCGCTCGTTCCAACCGTCAATCATCCCGGTATAATAGAAGAAGTCAACGAGCTTCGCGCTCGGGTAGTGGCTTTAGAAAATACGGTGCGAAGGTTACAAACACCAGCAGCAGCACCAGCAGCATAATCTATACCACCATCATCAACGCCGACAGTACTCTTGTCACCCCCAAAATCTCAACATCACAATCTGTATCTCGAATATCAACATCACACGACTCAATATCTGTACTTCGAGTATGATCTTCGTTCTACATCGATTATCTTCGCTTTACGTATCGTATGACGATTATGTAATTTCTAAAGTCTTAGAGATTATGTAATCTAGAATTAACGATAAATCAAATGAGTTTATTATCTTATTGACTCATTAAATCTATGATTATCTCTGAAGAAAATATATATGCAAGTATATTTTCATAAAGATAGTAATTAAAAATTTCTTCGTACAAACTAATAATGATGAAAATATTTTAACGGGTGGGTAATACCCGAGGAATATTTAGAATTCACATTAATAAGTTATATTGTACATTCTTGAATCTGATTCAACGGTCATTTGTTATTCTACTTATAACCATCGATATACGTATCCGTTCACCCCAGAATAACCATTTCCATTTAAATTTCATATTTGAATTTTTTTTTACCTATCCAAATCCAACAAGTGGCATAAAGAAGAAACATTGGACAATTAAAATGAAATAAAATGTTGATTATAACATATGAAACTAAACAATTCTTCAAGTTTGCCACTTGATTTCATCCTAAACCTCATTTGTACTTCGACAATTATAATCCTCATTCAAATCTTTTCATGATTCTTGAAAACACCTCGATCGAGAAGTTGAACCAGCCGCACCTCGTTTACGGAAGAAAGATTTATGCATACAGTAATGCACCTGAAAAATTTTCGAAACCGAAGTTATAGTTAAAACGTATCCGCGTCGAATTCCTTATCATTCATTATCAAAAACAATCATACGATTCCTTTTCAAGAAGCTAATTTTGTCACAGCTCCACTTCGACTTCTCAGTGAGACTACTCCTATTATAATCTCGATATTTATACTTTGTCCTTTCGCCGTTGTTACCGGAGAACCTTTTTTACAACATCATCAGCAGACGTACCAGCAACTCGTTATCTCTTTGGCGAAATCCGCAATCAGTATTTTGAAAATCTCGTAGAAATTCTCCCAGTTATACCGAGAACGACTATCCCTAAGAATTACATTTTTCGAATGTGAAGTTCTGAAAAACATCCTGGACTATGAAGTAGTTCTTGAAATGCTGAAGAAGCAGCAAAAACTGTAAACGACTTTAACAGTCAAAAGTTTAATGATGAAGTACATTGTGTTGGTAAAGCTTAGAAAAAAGAGGAGAGTTGGAACTGGAAAACGGATTGAGCAAAGTATGAAGGAGGATGTAGATAAATCACAAGAACTGAATCTGCTTTCAAAGGATTCAAACGATTCAGTGCCTGCTGAAACCATTAGTAAAAACCCTACCCCTTATCCTAAACCTTTCCCGATGATATTCTTCATCATCATCTTATCTTAGATATTATAAGATATCTTCATATCTTCCGTTATACATATTCTCCATATTTCTGGAGATATTTTCACAACTATTCTTATCTGAGAATATTTATCTCTCCGTAATATCTGCGTTACAACATAAAAGAAACTGTGTTAGTTTCTAAGTTCTAAAACCTTCAAGTTTAAAATAGGAATGTTCTGAAGCAGTGTTGGGAACTGATGCATGAATTAGTATAATATAATGAAACTTGATCAACTTCATTATATTACAGTAAGTCATGTTAAGTTTCTAATGAAATGTGATGATTCACAGTACCATCATCATGTGCCATGTTACACGGCTCTTACATTCTATCCAATTCTCAAACATAATAGGAACATGTCATCCTGACAGTTCTATCTTTTCCGGGGTATTCTGGTAATTTGACAAATCAAAATTTGTCCTATTACCATTTCTTTCTTAGAGCATTAGCTATACTCATTTCGAATCTCATATCTACAAATTCCGGACCATTACTCGCTTGACTCAAAGTCAGGAAGAGAAAACGAAAGTATGAAGCTTTGAAAAATAATGAAGAATACAAAGGCCGAAAATCACCCAGGATTTACAAACCGTGTATATCAATACGTATTGCAACGTAAAGACACGGGAGAATTAAAAATATTATAATTCCAAGGAAAGGATAGAAGTAAATAGATTCTTCTGGCGATAAATGAAAGAGAAGAATGAAAGATATGAAAGTTAGAAGTATAACAAGAATTAGAACGGGATGGAGCATTTAAAAGAATACTTTAAGGTATGAGTTGAAGGAGAAAGGATAGAAGATGTGAGTTGTGGAAATAAGGAAGAGAAGGAAATGGATTTATAGCAAAATATTCGACAAAGAAATCGAAACAGATCACCGCACTAAATCAAAGAAGATCTTGATCGCCAAAGAACCAAATCTTATTACGTAAGATTTTTCATAAATTCCGGAAATCAAACCTAATCACGTCATCGGTTACAAAAATTCTATATTTACTCATTTCACTCTTTTGTGATAGCTTCGCTCGTGCGTCTCACATAACCAAATCGTTTTATCTAAATCTTTCAATAATGATAAAATTTCATTATTACCTCATATTCGTCATGAAAACATTCCTATTGTTATTTATGACAACCTCTACCAAATTTCGAGGACGAAATTTCTTTAACGGATGGGTACTGTAACGACCCGGAAATTTCCGACCAAATTTAAACTCTAATCTCTATATGGTTCCGAAACGATAAGCAAAAACCGTAAAGTTGACCCGCACCTTTTCGATCGTT
Organism: Rutidosis leptorrhynchoides; assembly: GCF_046630445.1. Lineage (NCBI taxonomy): Eukaryota > Viridiplantae > Streptophyta > Magnoliopsida > Asterales > Asteraceae > Rutidosis > Rutidosis leptorrhynchoides. The sequence goes on from NC_092336.1 coordinate 411,761,091, forward strand.
CTATACTTATAAGATTAATATTTACATAAATTAAACCTTACCAACATGATAAGCAATCCAAATTGTTGAGATTTATATTTTCGAAAAGAGTTTTACACAACGTTTGACCGTCTAGTTTGACCGATGATATCACGAACTATACAATATATGATAATTATACGTTTGTGTATATATATGTATATATACATATTTAACATGATCTAAGGATGTTTTAATATCTCATTTTGTATTAATAACAATAAGTTACAAGTATATTTTGAAACTACTAACTTAAGTTTTCAAAACGATAACCATACGTAACGTTATTTGACTTAAATACTTAAGACTTATAATGTTTATACATATATCGTATAAGTAATGTATTTAATCACTTTTAAAGACTTAAATACATAAAACCATATAAGTGTATTCACAAAAGATAGCTATATTTGAATCCTCATTCCATTTTTCACAAAATTTCTATACGTATACCTAGAGTATTTGTACTCGTATCATAACTAGCTTCTATACGTATTTACTATTGGTATATACACATCAAATCACCACCTAACCAGCCCATGTTCATGCCTTATGTATAAGGTAATCACTTTTGTATGATTGTTTGACAAATACACAAGATTACAAGTTAAAATTTTTGTCTTTGTTTCCTTTAAAAAAACGTTTTTAAGGGCCTTTATATATCCTCATTTTGATTCATTTTTACTTCAATATCCTAGCTAAAAACACACACACATTCAAGAGTCTTAAACTCCATAACAATCCAGCAACTTACCAAGAAGATCTAGCCATAAAAACCTTACTTAAACACCATAAGAAAACCATACAAAAACACTTCAAGAAAACCTTCCAAGAACACCAACTTACTTCCAATCTTTCATCCACTTCCATCACCCTTTTGGTTCTAGCTTTTTAATCCTCTTTTACAGCAACCTTATCCAAGGAACTTGAGGTAGAATCTATGTTCATAACCTTATTCGATTCATATATATATAGCTATCTTATTTTGTGGTATAAAAGTTTAATAACAAGAACATAGTTTGAAAGTTTTCAAACTTGTTTGCAAACTAAATAGATCCTTCTAACTTAAATTTTAAAATACTTCAAGACCTATAATATAACTTAAATATATGCTAATTTAACAAGGTATAACTTGGTTTTTCAAAGATTACCTTAAAAACTGTTTTTACGACGTCGGAGTGCAACCGGGGACTGTTTTGGGTTGGATAATTAAAAACCATCTTAAACTTTGAATTGGAGGTTTATGTTCTGGAAAAATGATTTTTACTATGAATATGATAACACATAAAAATTTCATGATTTAATTCAAAGTATAAGTATTTTTTAGAAAAATAATCATTTAAGGTTGTTTACATAAAAGAAAATGTTTAACTTCATAAGTTTCACTAAAGTTTCACCTATGCCGTGTGATTTTGAGTACAAACCAAGGTATTTCCAGTTCATAGTCTTAAAGAAGAACTCGATCCAAGGAGATGGCAATTTGAATCAACGAAAACGGAGTTGTAACGAAGAAACTATGACCGAAACAAAATTGGATATCCTAGACTTGTTTAACTTCGGGATTAATTGGGAAAAATTTATATAAATCACATATTTTTAAGATAACATGATATTTTATATATATGTACTCATAATTCAATTTTATATGGTTCAGGATCACCCGTAAATAATACGAGAAGATTAATCATAAGATCCCATGTTTGTACGCAACACGTCATTTGACAACACCGGTACTTTATGTACGCAACACGTCATTTGACAACACCGGTACCGTGGGTCAAGATTAATCTCGACCAATACATATACGATGGGGATTTATTTATTTCGTTGGGGGTTTTATTTATTTCATTGCGGGTATATTAAACATCTAAATATGAACCATTAAAATTGAATTACTAACAACGAAATGCTAACTACGGACTAAGGAATTATTCAAAGTATTAAAAGTATAACAAGTATATATATGTGACGTTTGTTTAAAAAGAAAAGGTATTGATATATTATATATGGATAGGTTCGTGATATCAACCGGAGACCAAGTCAAATTATATATATCTTCAAGACAACAGTGAGTATATAGTCCCACTTTTAAACTTTAAATATTTTGGGATGAGAATACATGCGCTGTTTTTATAAATGATTTACGTTATGGACACAAGTAACTGAAAAATATATTCTACGTTGAGTTGTACCACTGGCATACTTCCCTGTAGCTTGGTAACTATTATTTACAGCGGTATTGTAAACGCGAATCCTGTTGATAGATCTATCGGGCCTGACAACCCCAACCGGACTGGACGACCAGTATTCAACGGTTGCACAGTACTTCGTTTTGTGACTACACTTGGTACGGTGTAGTAAGATTTCATATTAAAGGGAATATGCAACGTGATTAAATGTTAAGTATGGTTACCAAGTGCTCAACCACTTAGAATATTTTTATTAAAATGTTTACATATGAAATCTTGTGGTCCATTGTTATAACGCTGCTAGCATCAAACCTATATATCTCACCAACTTTATGTTGACATTTTAAAGCATGTTATTCTCAGGTATGAATTAAGTCTTCCGCTGTGCATTAGCTCGTACTAAGGATACTACTTGAGGCCATTAAGGACCTATATCATAAGGCGTTGCATTCGAGTCATTGAAGTTCATAGAGACTATTATTAAGTAAATGGCGGTTTAGGTCATTTGAATATTATGAAATGTCAGGCGAATATGTCAATTCTGGATGTAACTATAGATTGCCTTTTAAGAATAAATGCAACGTTTGTAAAATGTATCATATAGAGGGCAAGTACCTCGCGATGTTATCAACTATTGTAATTCGTTTATAATCAATATGGACATCGTTCGGATGATTAGTTTCGGATCCTTTCAGTTTTGATACTATTTGGGTAATAGTTGATCGTCTCACCAAATCAGCACACTTCCTGCCAATAAGAGAAGATGACAAGATGGAGAAGTTAGCACGACTGTATTTGAAGGAAGTCATCTCCAGACATGGAATACCAATCTCTATTATCTCTGATAGGGATGGCAGATTTATTTCAAGATTCTGGCAGACATTACAACAAGCATTAGGAACTCGTCTAGACATGAGTACTGCCTATCATCCACAAACTGATGGGCAGAGCGAAAGGACGATACAAACACTTGAAGACATGCTACGAGCATGTGTTAATGATTTCGGAAACAGTTGGGATCGACATCTACCATTAGCAGAATTTTCCTACAACAACAGCTACCATTCAAGCATTGAGATGGCGCCGTTTGAAGCACTTTATGGTAGAAAGTGCAGGTCTCCGATTTGTTGGAGTGAAGTGGGAGATAGACAGATTACGGGTCCGGAGATTATACAAGAAACTACCGAGAAGATCATTCAAATTCAACAACGGTTGAAAACCGCCCAAAGTCGACAAAAGAGCTACGCTGACATTAAAAGAAAAGATATAGAATTTGAAATTGGAGAGATGGTCATGCTTAAAGTTGCACCTTGGAAAGGCGTTGTTCGATTTGGTAAACGAGGGAAATTAAATCCAAGGTATATTGGACCATTCAAGATTATTGATCGTGTCGGACCAGTAGCTTACCGACTTGAGTTACCTCAACAACTCGCGGCTGTACATAACACTTTCCACGTCTCGAATTTGAAGAAATGTTTTGCTAAAGAAGATCTCACTATTCCGTTAGATGAAATCCAAATCAACGAAAAACTCCAATTCATCGAAGAACCCGTCGAAATAATGGATCGTGAGGTTAAAAGACTTAAGCAAAATAAGATACCAATTGTTAAGGTTCGATGGAATGCTCGTAGAGGACCCGAGTTCACCTGGGAGCGTGAAGATCAGATGAAGAAGAAATACCCGCATCTATTTCCAGAAGATTCGTCAACACCTTCAACAGCTTAAAATTTCGGGACGAAATTTATTTAACGGGTAGGTACTGTAGTGACCCAAACTTTTCCATGTTTATATATATTAATTGAGATTGATATTTACATGATTAAATGTTTCCAACATGTTAAGCAATCAAACTTGTTAAGACTTGATTAATTGAAATATGTTTCATATAGACAATTGACCACCCAAGTTGACCGGCGATTCACGAACGTTAAAACTTGTAAAAATGACATGACGATATATATATGGATATACATATGGTTAACATGAGATTATGATAAGTAAGTATCTCCATAAGTATATTAACAATGAGTTATATACATATAAACAAGACTACTAACTTAAGGATTTCGAAACGAGACATATATGTAACGATTATCGTTGTAACGACATTTAAATGTTTATATATCATATTAAGATATATTAATATATCATAATATCATGATAATAAAATAATTTAACATCTCATTAGATATAATAAACAATGGGTTAACAACATTAATTGAGATCGTTAACTTAAAGGTTTCAAAACAACACTTACATGTAACGACTAACGATGACTTAACGACTCAGTTAAAATGTATATACATGTAGTGTATTTAGATGTATTAAAACACTTTTGGAAGACTTCAAGACATATATCAAAACACTCTTACTTAACGAAAATGGTTACAGTTACTTTTTCATTCTTTTCTTTCATCAAGAATTCTAGTCGTATTCTTACCCGTATTATACACAGCTTCAAAACGTACTTACTATGAGTATATACCAATAGGAACTAGCATGGGATTCCACTCTTGATTATGTCATGTATGACTAATCAATTTTAACTTCTACCATGAGCTAGTCAACTAACTAGAACTCCTTTTAACCCCACTCACCACTCACCAATTACCACTCATCATTCACTCCATTTCACTTCCAATTCTCTTTCTAATTCTCTCTTAACACACACACACTATTATGAACGTATTTTTCCAGTAGTTAATCATCATCTTCATCAAAAATCACTTCAAGAATCAAGCTATAATCATCATAGGAAGAACACTTCAAGAACACTTCAAAAATCCCTTCAAGTTTACTAATTTACTTCCAAGCTTTCTAATCCATTCCAAGTAATCATCTAAGATCAAGAAACCTTTGTTATATACAGTAGGTTATATTTCTTATTCAAGGTAATATTCAAATTCAAACTTTGATTCAATTTCTATAACTATAAACTATCTTAATTCGAGTAAAAATCTTACTTGAACTTGTTTTTGTGTCGTGATCCTACTTCAAGAACTTTCAAGCCATCCAAGATCCTTTGAAGCTAGATCATTTATTGTCACTTCCAGTAGGTTTACCTACTAAACTTGAGGTAGTAATGATGTTCATAACATCATTCGATTCATATATATAAACTATCTTATTCGAAGGTTTAAACTCGTAATCACTAGAACATAGTTTAGTTAATTCTAAACTTGTTCGCAAACAAAAGTTAATCCTTCTAAATTGACTTTTAAAATTAACTACACACATGTTCTATATCTATATGATATGCTAACTTAATGATTTAAAACCTGGAAACACGAAAAACACCGTAAAACCGGATTTACGCCGTCGTAGTAACACCGCGGGCTGTTTTGGGTTAGTTAATTAAAAACTATGATAAACTTTGATTTAAAAGTTGTTATTTTGAGAAAATGATTTTTATTATGAACATGAAACTATATCCAAAAATTATGGTTAAACTCAAAGTGGAAGTATGTTTTCTAAAATGGTCATCTAGACGTCGTTCTTTCGACTGAAATGACTACCTTTACAAAAACGACTTGTAACTTATTTTTCTGACTATAAATCTATACTTTTTATGTTTAGATTCATAAAATAGAGTTCAATATGAAACCATAGCAATTTGATTCACTCAAAACGGATTTAAAATGAAGAAGTTATGGGTAAAACAAGATTGGATAATTTTTCTCATTTTAGCTACGTGAAAATTGGTAACAAATCTATTCCAACCATAACTTAATCAACTTGTATTGTATATTATGTAATCTTGAGATACCATAGACACGTATACAATGTTTCGACCTATCATGTCGACACATCTATATATATTTCGGAACAACCATAGACACTCTATATGTGAATGTTGGAGTTAGCTATACAGGGTTGAGGTTGATTCCAAAATATATATAGTTTGAGTTGTGATCAATACTGAGATACGTATACACTGGGTCGTGGATTGATTCAAGATAATATTTATCGATTTATTTCTGTACATCTAACTGTGGACAACTAGTTGTAGGTTACTAACGAGGACAGCTGACTTAATAAACTTAAAACATCAAAATATATTAAAAGTGTTGTAAATATATTTTAAACATACTTTGATATATATGTATATATTGTTATAGGTTCATGAATCAACCAGTGGCCAAGTCTTACTTCCCGACGAAGTAAAAATCTGTGAAAGTGAGTTTTAGTCCCACTTTTAAAATCTAATATTTTTGGGATGAGAATACATGCAGGTTTTATAAATGATTTACAAAGTAGACACAAGTATGTGAAACTACATTCTATGGTTGAATTATCGAAATCGAATATGCCCCTTTTTATTAAGTCTGGTAATCTAAGAATTAGGGAACAGACACCCTAATTGACGCGAATCCTAAAGATAGATCTATTGGGCCTAACAAACCCCATCCAAAGTACCGGATGCTTTAGTACTTCGAAATTTATATCATATCCGAAGGGTGTCCCGGAATGATGGGGATATTCTTATATATATGCATCTTGTTAATGTCGGTTACCAGGTGTTCACCATATGAATGATTTTTATCTCTATGTATGGGATGTGTATTGAAATATGAAATCTTGTGGTCTATTGTTACGATTTGTTATATATAGGTTAAACCTATAACTCACCAACATTTTTGTTGACGTTTAAAGTACGTTTATTCTCAGGTGAATACTAAGAGCTTCCGCTGTTGCATACTAAAATAAGGACAAGATTTGGAGTCCATGTTTATATGATATTGTGTAAAAACTGCATTCAAGAAACTGATTTCGATGTAACATATTTGTATTGTAAACCATTATGTAATGGTCGTGTGTAAACAGGATATTTTAGATTATCATTATTTGATAATCTACGTAAAGCTTTTTAAACCTTTATTTATGAAATAAAGGTTATGGTTTGTTTTAAAAATGAATGCAGTCTTTGAAAAACGTCTCATATAGAGGTCAAAACCTCGCAACGAAATCAATTAATATGGAACGTTTTTAATCAATAAGAACGGGACATTTCAGCCACCCCCTAAGAATCCCCTAAGCGTAAGATTACATTTAGTTCTCATGACACTGATGCTACGCGCTACTATGGTTCAAGTACTCCCATACCTCATGTTGTTCATTACCGTTCTAATATACCAACTACTAGTGCTGCAAAGCCTTCATCATCCCCTACCGATGAAGTTCGAGAATTAAAGGAGATTGTTAGGAGTTTGGTAGCCAGAATTTCTGTGTTAGAAGAAGAGCGAAATGCCACAGCAGCTATCCAAGAAGACTATGAACGCCTTAGCAAAAAGTATGCTGACCTATATGACGAGTTGGCCGCATTTAAAGAGCATGTCGAACCGAGTTTTCTCCGTTTAGAGCAAAAATTTCTAGATGAAGATGACTCCGAGTAATATTGAGTTTATCTTATCGTGCATTATCTACGATATCTTATTTCGTGTTATGACTGGCAGACGTGTTTCGTTATTTGTTTTGTGAGACATATTCTTCCAATTCGAGATCTTTTATTTTACTTTCATATTTTGAATGCTATTCCTTTCTTATTCTATTCATGCGTGAGTTGTTGAAAGTTGTTCTTATCACTACTACTATTTATTTACACTAAAGTTATGTCATGTGAACAGTTACACTAACGTTGATCTAAACTAAAACACGTGTTTCATACACTTTCCTTGCATTTTGGTATAGTATAATGTACAGTCAACTCTAGAATTTTTATAAAAATAAGTACAGCTCTGTTTGCTTTGAAATACACGTCAAAGGTTTCGTAATGAAGTCGTTTATAACTTATCCAAATAACCGTCCTTAACGTATTGTACAAAAGCCGCAGTTATTTAAAACGCACCTGACTGTATTTCTGAAATATTTCAGCACTTATTTAAAGTATAAGGAACTTTCGATTTTTATAAAATCATAGAAAAATCTTATGAATGTGAATTTTGGGTCTAAATTCAGTAGTTTTTTTTTAGGCCGATAACGCTATCATCTCAGATTTTTAGTTTAGTATTTCTTTCAATTGGTAAAAGTACACATAGATTCTCGTTACATACAATGGATTAACTGTACTTGTTTTGCTAATCTGAACTTGTGAAGTAATGTCGAAATGAAAGTATGAGTCAGCGTAATGTAATGACCGGGATTACATTACGGTGGCTTATATGGAAGTTCCGACAGCATGACATAAGGAATGGGAGGCTAGTCAAAGAAAATTTTCTAATATACACTGCTTGCAAAATGAACATAATAGTCTCTTATAACCTATCGATAATATATATACATATTGCAACTCATCACTAATGACCCCACTTACCACTACATATCATTAGTTGACATATATTGAACATACCCATCATCTCATATCACAATACCTTACTATATCATTACTAACCACTATTCAACATTATTCCTCACTCCTAGTCGATTCAATCACTACACGTTGCTAGTCTATTTCTATAACGTTGTTTCATCGACACTAGCGTGTTGTGCTATTTTGTGCTGAAGAGCTCCCCAATTGGTGAAGAACATCAGGGCCATAATTAGGGATGGCAATGGCCACCCAATCCGGTGGATATCTACCCGATCCACCCGCTTTGTAATGGATATGGATGAACCTAAATGGATATGGATATGGATATGGATATGGATGAACCTAAATGGATATGGATATGGACATGGATGAAAAGTTTCATCCATGGATATATCCATTACCACCCGAAATACGTTTACAAATACACAAATAGATATATGCTTACATATTTACTATTACAAAAACATTTACCGTCAGATTTAAATTATGTTTTCGACTCTATAATGAAATAACTATAATATATTACAAGAAAACACGTATATCTAAAACAAACTAACTCACAGATTTCATGTTATATTCATTATTGCTATACTACGTTGTTATTTTAATCGTATATTAGAAAATATTATAATAAAATTTTAATATCAATTGGATATCCATTAACCCGCTTAATCCACTAGATATGGATATGGATAGATGACCTGAAACTAAATGGATATGGATATGGATATGGATGAATAAAAATTAAATGGATATGGATATGGATAAGGCAACACCCGATCCAGATCCGATCCATTGCCATCCCTAGCCATAATGTGTGATCTATGAATTGTGCAAGAAGGCAACCACATGGACAAATACATTAGAGTTGAAGCTCCAGTACAATTGGTGAAGAAGAAATGTAACATCCCGCCTTTTTCCATTTACTTTTCCGTTATACTAATTTAAACTCCGTTATATGTTTATAACATCTCCCGTTAATACGCGTTTTAAATTATCTCGTTTAGGTAATTCACGCACCCGAACGAAAGTTGAGGAACTAAACTTGACAAGGGATCAAACCCTTGACTAGGTCAAAGGGTCAAACCCCTTTCACCCATTCATTATCATCTCCATCTCTCTCTTTCTCTCTAGCAAGAACACACACCCATTTACCAAATTCATTCAATCATCATCTAAATCCGATCTAGGAGGCTTACAACAAAATAAATTACATATTCGTGATCCTCTCTTCATCCTCTTCATTTTGGTACCAACTTCATCTCGTTTGGGTAACATTTCTAAAACTCTAGATTTCTCTAAATTCGTGTTTTTGACTTGAAATGGTGTTAGTTGGTGTCTATGGCTCATTGTGATGTCGTGTATGTAATTTGTATGCTCGATCTTGTTATTTGGTGTAACTAGCATGAACACTTGAAATGGGTTAGTTTAATCTTTGATTTTGATTGATTAAATGTTGTTAGATGTTAAACCCATTGTGTTAAAAGTGTTACTAGCATCGTTAGCTTCGTTTTGGTATGTTGGATGATATGAAAACCTTACATTAACATGATTATTGGTTTTGAGATTTTGGTTAGGGTTTGATAGGCTTAATATGAACTTTTGATGCATCAAATGCTATGAAATGTTATTGGTAAGTGTTTAGTTGGATTGTATGCTTGATTACCTTCGAAACGGCATATCATTCATGTAAATTGGTTGCCCGAATCATTGAATTGCATTTATGAACTTGTATGCGATTAATGTTGAGCATTAGATGCGGTTTTGGTTGTTATAATAGGTAGATTGATTGGTGAAATGTGTTTAGTTGTCTTCCTCGTCAAATTACCTTCCCAACGGTATAAAATACTTGACTTGATTGTTTGCGGATCATAAATTGTGTTTATTTGGTTTTTGGTTCGTGTACTTAGAAGCTTACTGCATCAGACTGGAATACCAATCTGGACGCCGTCCAGAAACTTGGACGCCGTCCCAGACTTCAAAGCTGGACGCCGTCCAGACAATCTGGACGCTGTCCAGATACCCTGGCAGGCCACTGTCTTCGTTGGTCATTTTACGGAAAATGTTTGCTATGCTATGGACCTCCGATTCACATGTAACTTGTTCTAAAATGCTCATATATGATTAAAAACCTCAGAAAAATAGTTCGGGACCCGACCCGAACGTGTTGACTTTTTCGTTGACTTTGACCCGGCCTAAGTTGACTTTTAATCAAACTTAACCAAATATTTGTGCAATCGTTCTAACATGTTTTTATACTTGTACCTTGCGTGAAACATGACAATTTGATTCACATGCTACTATGATCGAGTCTTAACGAGCCATAGGACTAATTGAACATCTTTGACCTATCGTGTTTACCGTTATTGATACAACCTATTGTTTAGGTCAAGACTAGCATTGTTCTTTGCACACGTTTACTTATTGAAGTACTTTACTACTCGTGCATTCAAGGTGAGATCATAGTCCCACTTTTACTCTTTTTGAATTTACATTTGGGATGAGAAAACATAAACATTTCTTTTACTAAGTGAACACATGTACAGGAAAACAAACATTCTACATACGAGTTTAGAACAAAATCCTCAATTCGATTATCATTAGTTACACTTGCAGGGTGTAAGCGAGAACTTATGTTGTATGGATCCATATGGGTTTGACAAACCCTCATTCAAACGGTTCGCTACCGTTTACGAATGAAATATATTTTCGAGAAACAGTGTATGTTCTAGCACTAAGTGATGGGGTTCAATGGAAGGAATGTTAAGCATTGATAATTGGGTGCTCGTGAAACAAACTTTTGGAATGGTTAACTATTATTTCATTGTTGCAAATCTTGTGGTTCACTTGTACTTACTTACTCAAACCTATGATTTCACCAACGTTTTCGTTGACAGATTTCTATGTTTTTCTCAGGTCCTTAAACGATACATGATACATGCTTCCGCTCATTATTTTGATACTTGCATTGGATGTCGAGTATATATGCATACATGGAGCGTCTTTTGGTTACTTTTAAATTGTGTCGCATAAGTTTCATTTGTACTTATAACTTTGTAACGTAACTTGTGGTGGAACTATTCTTGTAAACTTTGAACAATCTTTACATTTGAAATGAATGCGACATATCTTTTGGTCAAACGTTGTTTTAAAGACTTATGACCACGTAACGGGACCTAAGTAGACGGCGCCGTCAATGATGATTTTGTCGGGTTGCTACAGATGGTATCAGAGCGTTGGTTGTAGGGATTTAGAGTTCATTGGTGTCAACCTCAAGTCATAGGGTACATTGGTGAGTCTAGACTACAACCGGCATATAGACTTGAAGTAGGAATTACTTGACTACTTGTGCATTTATACTCGAACGCTTCTACTCATATCTACTCTTAGTTCATCTTAATCTCACGTTGTTTAATTTGATTGACACGCCACCTTGACTTTATAGAATAATGTCGAATGCACATATGAATCAGGGTAATATAATTGCCGGGATTATATTACGGTGACTCATATGAACGTTCCGACATTATGACATAAAGAATTTAAGGCGAGTCGAGGAAAAACTTCTCTTTATCTTTATTCTATATCAAGGTTAGTATTATTGAGAATACTAATCAATGATATTCTTGTGTCTTGAAGGAACAATGGCTCCTCGTCGTGTACGCCGCAATGAAACTCCCGAACAAGCTCTCGAACGGATGATAGCCACCGCCGTAGATGCGGCCATGGCCGGTCACTCATCCAACAACAACAACAATAATAATAACAACCACAACAACAACAACAACAACAACAATGGAGCCGGTAACTCAAACGAGGGATGCTCCTATAAGGCTTTCATGGGGTGCAAACCTCACACTTTTGATGGAACCGGGGGACCGGTCGTGCTCACCCGATGGTTTGAGCAAACGGAAGCCGTCTTTAGCATAAGCGGTTGTCGGGACCAAGACAAGGTCAAATACTCCACTCACACCTTCGCCGGTGTCGCTCTTACATGGTGGATTACTTATGTACAATCGATGGGTACCGATGAAGCTCACGCCCTCTCTTGGGCCGACTTGAGGGAAAAGATGATTGTCGAATATTTCCCTCGTGAAGAAACCCGAAGGCTCGAACAAGAGCTAAGAACTTTAAAGGCAATCGGAAATGACCTCAAGGCTTATAATCAACGATTTTCCGAACTAGCCTTGATGTGCCCAAATCTTGTGAACCTCGAAGCTTTAAGGGTTGAACTTTACATGGATGGTCTTCCAAAGAGTATCAAACACGGAGTAATGTCATCCAAACCCACTAATCATCAAGAAGCTTTGAACATGGCCCGCAAATTGATAGAAACGGTTGGCGAAATCGTAGTTCCGGCACCTAAGGCCGAGGATAAATCGGGCGGCAACAAAAGAAAGTGGGAACCCTCCCAATCAAGCAACTACAACAACAATACCTTCACCAAAAATCCTTTCAACAACGACGGCAAGAAAGGTTATGCCGGAACTCAACCTTTTTGCAACAAATGTCACAAGCACCACTCAGGTGAATGCGGCAAGCTAATTTGCCACCGGTGCTAAGGAGTTGGTCATAAGGCCAACAATTGCACAAGCGCCGCCCCCAACGCTCGAAAGTGGCCCAATGCACCAAAGACGGGCACTTGCTATGAATGTGGCCAAATGGGTCATTATAGAAATGCATGCCCGAAGAGGAAAGATAACCCCAATACGCGCGGCCGAGCTTTCAACATCAACACAGAGGAAGCCCGGGATGACACTGAACTAGTCACGGGTACGTTTCTTCTCAACAATTCTTATGTCTCTTGCTTATTCGATTCGGGTGCCGATAAATGCTTTGTATCCAAGACTTTGACTCATTCTTTTAGCACTCCACCTCTTCCATTAGATACCACGTATACCATTGAAGTGGCTAACGGGAAACTATTAAGTGCCAACACATATTACCGGGGGTGTACGTTAACATTTTGGGTAAAGAATTTGAAATTGACTTGATACCTATGGAACTAGGAAGCTTTGATGTAATAATCAGTATGAATTGGTTAGTCAAAATGAAATCTCACATCCTTTGTGATCTTAACGCAATCCGAATTCCTATCGAGAATGGTGAACCTTTGATTGTTTATGGCGATAAGAGTTGCACCAGACTCAACCTCGTTTCGTGCCTTAAAGTTAGAAAACTACTCCGTAAGGGTTGTTTTGCGATCCTTGCCCACGTTAAGAAAGTCGAGTCTGATGAGAAGCATATCGATGATGTGCCAATTGTTAGTGACTTTTCCGATGTATTTCCCGACGAATTGCCGGGTCTTCCACCTCATCGACCGGTAGAATTCCAAATCGATCTTATTCCGGGAGCCGCACCCGTAGCACGTGCCCCGTATAGACTCGCTCCATCCGAAATGCAAGAATTTCAAAGTCAAATCCAAGAACTACTTGATCGTGGTTTTATCCAACCTAGCCATTCACCTTGGGGCGCTCCGATTTTGTTTGTTAAAAAGAAAGACGGATCCCTACGAATGTGCATTGATTATCGTGAACTAAATAAATTGACGGTTAAGAACCGATATCCTCTTCCTCGCATCGATGACCTCTTTGATCAATTACAAGGGTCTTGTGTATATTCGTAAATTGATCTCTGCTCGGGTTATCATCAATTAAGGGTTAAGGGGGAAGATGTCTCCAAAACCGCTTTCCGGACTCGTTATGGTAGTTATGAATTCCTTGTCATGCCATTTGGTCTCACTAACGCACCAGCGGTGTTCATGGATCTTATGAACCGCGTGTGCAAACCGTATCTCGATAAATTCGTTATTGTGTTCATCGATGACATATTGATCTATTCTAAAAATGAAGAAGAGCACGAACAACATCTTCGACTTGTGCTTGAACTCTTGAGACAAGAACGACTTTATGCCAAATTCTCCAAGTGTGCATTTTGGTTAAAGGAAGTTCAATTTCTTGGTCATGTTGTAAGTGATCAAGGTATTAAAGTCGATCCCACGAAAATCGAAGCCATTAGTAAATGGGAGACTCCTACTACTCCTACTCACATTCGTCAATTCTTGGGTCTCGCCGGGTACTATCGTAGATTCATCGAAAACTTCTCTTTGGTTGCACGTCCTCTAACCGCATTAACTCACAAGGGAAAGAAATTCATTTGGGCGACCGAACAAGAATCCGCATTTCAAATCTTGAAAACAAAGTTAACCACCGCTCCTATCTTGTCACTTCCCGAAGGCAACGATGATTTTGTTGTGTATTGCGACGCCTCGAAACATGGATTTGGGTGTGTGTTGATGCAACGAACGAAAGTCATTGCTTACGCTTCTCGACAACTCAAAATTCATGAACGAAACTATACGACACATGATCTCGAACTCGGAGCCGTTGTCTTCGCACTTAAAATGTGGAGACACTATCTTTATGGAACCAAAAGTACTATCTTCACCGATCACAAAAGCCTTCAACACATCTTCGATCAAAAGCAACTAAACATGAGACAACGACGGTGGATTGAAACTTTGAACGATTACGATTGCGAGCTTCGTTACCATCCCGGGAAGGCAAACATAGTAGCCGATGCCTTAAGTCGAAAAGAAAGTGCGGTGCCTCTTCGTGTCCGAGCTTTAAACATCACCATTCACACCAACCTCAATAGTCAAATTCGTGTAGCCCAAGACGAAGCTCTCAAGGATGAAAACATCTCTTTCGAACACTTGAACGTCCTCACCTCTCGATTCGAAGTTAAAGAAACCGGACTCCGATATTTCGCCGGGAGGATTTGGGTGCCTAGTTATGGGGACCTACGAAGCCTTATTTTAGATGAAGCCCATAAGTCACGATACTCGATTCACCCCGGCGCCAATAAGATGTACCACGACCTTAAACAACTATATTGGTGGCCGAACATCAAAAGGGACGTAGCTACTTATGTTTCCAAGTGTTTGACATGTTCCAAAGTCAAAGCCGAACACCAAAGACCGTCTGGACTACTTCAACAACCCGAGATCCCACAATGGAAGTGGGAAAGGATAACGATGGATTTTATCACCAAACTACCAAAAACGACGGGCGGTTATGATACCATTTGGGTTATTGTTGACCGTCTCACCAAATCCGCACACTTCCTTGCCATGAAAGAAACGGACAAAATGGAGAAACTTGCACAACTTTACATTAAGGAGATCGTAGCCCGACACGGTGTACCTTTATCGATTATCTCCGACCGAGATGGCCGTTTCGTTTCTAGATTTTGGCGTACTTTACAAGAAGCGTTGGGAACGCGTTTAGACATGAGCACCGCATATCATCCTCAAACCGATGGACAAAGCGAACGTACAATTCAAACCTTAGAGGACATGTTACGAGCTTGCGTGGTTGATTTCGGAAAAGCTTGGGACAAGCACTTACCTCTCGCCGAGTTCTCTTACAACAATAGTTATCACGCGAGTATTAAAGCCGCACCTTTTGAAGCGCTATATGGCCGAAAATGTCGTTCACCTCTTTGTTGGGCCGAGGTAGGCGACGTGAAAATCACCGGACCCGAACTCATTCACGAAACCACTGAGAAAATCGTTCAAATCCTAGATAGGCTTAGGACGGCCCGAAGTCGTCAAAAGAGCTATACCGACAAACGACCCAACGATCTTGAATTTCAAGTCGGTGACTGAGTAATGTTAAAAGTCGCGCCTTGGAAAGGTGTAATCTGTTTTGGGAAACGCGGGAAGCTGAATCCAAGGTATATTGCTCCTTTCGAAATCTTGGAGCGTATTGGAACCGTTGCTTATCGTTTAGATCTTCCACCTCAATTGAGCTCCGTTCATCCTACCTTCCATGTATCTAACTTGAAAAAGTGTCTTGCCGAACCCGATATCGTCATCCCTCTCGAAGAACTTACTATTGATGACAAACTTCATTTTGTGGAGGAACCGGTTGAAATTGTGGACACCTCCGTCAAGACATTGAAACAAAGCCGAATCCCGATTGTTAAAGTCCGTTGGAATGCCAAAAGGGGACCCGAGTTTACTTGGGAAAGACAAGATCAAATGCAAAGGAAGTATCCTCATCTATTCGTGAATTCGGAAACGCAAGATCTCGAGGAAGAAACAACGACTACTACGCCTACTTAAATTTCGGAAATTTCTTTTAAGGAGTAGGTAATGTAACATCCCGCCTTTTTCCATTTACTTTTCCGTTATACTAATTTAAACTCCGTTATATGTTTATAACATCTCCCGTTAATACGCGTTTTAAATTATCTCATTTAGGTAATTCACGCACCCGAATGAAAGTTGAGGGACTAAACTTGACAAGGGATCAAACCCTTGACTAGGTCAAAGGGTCAAACCCCTTTCACCCATTCATTATCATCTCCATCTCTCTCTTTCTCTCTAGCAAGAACACACACCCATTTACCAAATTCATTCAATCATCATCTAAATCCGATCTAGGAGGCTTACAACAAAATAAATTACATATTCGTGATCCTCTCTTCATCCTCTTCATTTTGGTACCAACTTCATCTCGTTTGGGTAACATTTCTAAAACTCTAGATTTCTCTAAATTCGTGTTTTTGACTTGAAATGGTGTTAGTTAGTGTCTATGGCTCATTTTGATGTCGTGTATGTAATTTGTATGCTCGATCTTGTTATTTGGTGTAACTAGCATGAACACTTGAAATGGGTTAGTTTAATCTTTGATTTTGATTGATTAAATGTTGTTAGATGTTAAACCCATTGTGTTAAAAGTGTTACTAGCATCGTTAGCTTCGTTTTGGTATGTTGGATGATATGAAAACCTTACATTAACATGATTATTGGTTTTGAGATTTTGGTTAGGGTTTGATAGGCTTAATATGAACTTTTGATGCATCAAATGCTATGAAATGTTATTGGTAAGTGTTTAGTTGGATTGTATGCTTGATTACCTTCGAAACGGCATATCATTCATGTAAATTGGTTGCCCGAATCATTGAATTGCATTTATGAACTTGTATGCGATTAATGTTGAGCATTAGATGCGGTTTTGGTTGTTATAATAGGTAGATTGATTGGTGAAATGTGTTTAGTTGTCTTCCTCGTCAAATTACCTTCCCAACGGTATAAAATACTTGACTTGATTGTTTGCGGATCATAAATTGTGTTTATTTGGTTTTTGGTTTGTGTACTTAGAAGCTTACTGCATCAGACTGGAATACCAATCTGGACGCCGTCCAGAAACTTGGACGCCGTCCCAGACTTCAAAGCTGGACGCCGTCCAGCTATTTGGACGCCGTCCCAGCCTTCAAAGCTGGACGCCGTCCAGACAATCTGGACGCCGTCCAGATACCCTGGCAGGCCACTGTCTTCGTTGGTCATTTTACGGAAAATGTTTGCTATGCTATGGACCTCCGATTCACATGTAACTTGTTCTAACATGCTCATATATGATTAAAAACCTCAGAAAAATAGTTCGGGACCCGACCCGAACCTGTTGACTTTTTCGTTGACTTTGACCCGGCCTAAGTTGACTTTTAATCAAACTTAACCAAATATTTGTGCAATCGTTCTAACATGTTTTTATACTTGTACCTTGCGTGAAACATGACAATTTGATTCACATGCTACTATGATCAAGTCTTAACGAGCCATAGGACTAATTGAACATCTTTGACCTATCGTGTTTACCGTTATTGATACAACCTATTGTTTAGGTCAAGACTAGCATTGTTCTTTGCACACGTTTACTTGTTGAAGTACTTTACTACTCGTGCACTCAAGGTGAGATCATAGTCCCACTTTTACTCTTTTTGAATTTACATTTGGGATGAGAAAACATAAACATTTCTTTTACTAAGTGAACACAAGTACAGGAAAACAAACATTCTACATACGAGTTTTGAACAAAATCCTCAATTCGATTATCATTAGTTACACTTTCCGGGTGTAAGCGAGAACTTATGTTGTATGGATCCATATGGGTTTGACAAACCCTCATTCAAACGGTTCGCTACCGTTTACGAATGAAATATATTTTTGAGAAACAGTGTATGTTCTAGCACTAAGTGATGGGGTTCAATGGAAGGAATGTTAAGCATTGATAATTGGGTGCTCGTGAAACAAACTTTTGGAATGGTTAACTATTATTTCATTGTTGCAAATCTTGTGGTTCACTTGTACTTACTTACTCAAACCTATGATTTCACCAACGTTTTCGTTGACAGATTTCTATGTTTTTCTCAGGTCCTTGAACGATACATGATACATGCTTCCGCTCATTATTTTGATACTTGCATTGGATGTCGAGTATATATGCATACATGGAGCGTCTTTTGGTTACTTTTAAATTGTGTCGCATAAGTTTCATTTGTACTTATAACTTTGTAACGTAACTTGTGGTGGAACTATTCTTGTAAACTTTGAACAATCTTTACATTTGAAATGAATGCGACATATCTTTTGGTCAAACATTGTTTTAAAGACTTATGACCACGTAACGGGACCTAAGTAGACGGCGCCGTCAATGACGATTTTTTCGGGTCGCTACAAGAAGGATGGATCTATGAGACTCTGTATTGATTACAGGGAGTGGAATAAGTTAACTATCAAGAATAAATGTCCGTTGCCGAGGATTGATGATTTGTTTGATCAATTGCATGGATCGGCGTGTTACTCTAAGATCGATCTGAGATCAGGTTATCATCAGAGGAGAGTGAAAGAGACAGATATACCAAAGACAGCGTTTAGGACACGCAATGGTCATCATGAATTTACTGTAACGCCGTTTGGATTCATGAACGCACTGGCCGTGTTCATGGATCTCATGAACCGTGTGTGTAAGCCATATCTAGACAAGTTTGTTATTGTGTTTATCGATGATATTATGGTATACTCTAAGAGTGAGAAGGAACATGAACAACATCTCCGTTTGTTATTAGAGATGCTCAGGAAGGAGTAGTAGCTCGCGAAATTTTTGAGGTGTGACTTTTGGCAGCAAGAAGTGAAATTTTTGGGTCATATCGTAGGTGGCAATGATATCCAAGTTGATCCTGCGAAGATAGAGACGGTTAAGAAATGGGAGACTCCTAAGTCGCCAATGCAGATACGACAATTCTTAGGTCTCGCTGGTTATTATAGAAGATTCATTGAGGGATTTTCTACAATTGCCCGACTGTTAACAGCATTGACTCACAGGGGTAAGAAGTATGAATGGACAGAGTTGCATGAAGCTGCATTTCAGTTTTTAAAAGAGAAGTTAATAACTGCACCGATTTTTTCTTTACCCAAAGGAACTGAGGATTTCGTGGTTTACTGCGATGCTTCACGACAGGTTTTGGTTGCGTGTTGATGCAGTGTACGAAAGTGATGCGTATGGATCACGACAATTGAAGATACATGAGTTAAATTACACGACTCACAATTTAGAACTTGGTGCTGTAGTCTTTGCACTGAAGATGTGGAGACACTATCTGTATGGTACTAAGTTTACTGTGTTCATGGATCACAAGAGTTTGCAGCATATTTTCGATCAAAAACAGCTTAATATGAGACAGAGACATTGGATCGAACTATTGAACGACTACGACTGCGATATTAGCTATCATCCTGGTAAGGCTAATGTAGTGGCACATGCTTTGAGTAGGAAGTAGAGAGTTAAGCCTATTCGAGTTAGAGCATTGAACTTGACTATACGAAGGAACCTTACTTCCTAGATACATGACGCACAGCTATAGGCATTGAAAGAAGAGAACGTTGCTATCGAATCGCTTTGAGGAATTGATATGAAGTTCATTACTCGAGACGATGGAACCCGATATTTTATTGACATAATTTGGGTACCGAAGTTTGGCGGATTAAGGGAACTAGTGCTAGAAGAGGCACACAAGACAAGGTATTCTATTCACCCTGGATCTGACAAGATGTACCAAGATATTAAGGCACTGTATTGGTGGCCTAATATGAAAGCTGATATCGCTACTTATGTTGGTAAGTGCTTGACTTATGCAAAAGTTAAGGAAGCGCATCAGAAACCGTCAGGATTGTTGACACAGCCACAGATTCCACAATGGAAGTGGGAGAATATTACAATGGATTTTATCACCAAGTTGCCTAAAAACGGTAGGAGGTTATGATACGATTTGAGTTATCGTTGATCGTCTTACGAAGTCTGCTCATTTTCTACCGATTAAGGAAACGGATAAGATGGAGAGGTTGCCACAAATCTACATAAAGGAAGTAGTTTCTTGACTTGGAGTGTCGCTATCCATTATTTCCGACAGAGATAGTAGATTTACATCTAGATTCTTGCAAGCTTTGCAAGATTCCATGGGAACCCGTTTAGACATGAGTACAGCATACCATCCGGTGACTGATGGTCAAAGTGAGAGAACCATTTAGACACTATAATACATGTTAAGAGCGTGTGTGATTGACTTTGGAATTGGATGGGATAGACATCTACCGTTAGTAGAATTTTCTTACAACAACAGTTATCACGCAAGTATAAAGGCAGTGCCTTTTGAAGCACTGTATGGCAGAAAGTGTAGATCACCTATATGTTGGACTGAGTTAGGAGATCGTCAGTTAACTAGTCCTGAGATTGTACACGACATGACTGAGAAGATCGCGCAGATACGAGAGAGAATGAAAATAGCGCGAGATCGTCAAAAGAGTTATGCCGATATTAGAAGGAAAGATTTGGAATTTCAGGTTGGAGACAAAGTTATGCTTAAAGTGTCACCCTGGAAGGGTGTAGTGCGTTTTGGCAAAAGAGGAAAGTTAAGTCCGAGGTATATTGGACCGTTTGAGATTACCGAAAGAATTGGACGGGTAGCGTATAGGCTGAAGTTACCCTCAAGAAATTAGAGAGATTCACGCTACTTTTCATGTTTCTAATTTGAAGAAATGTTTATCAGATGAAAGCTTGGTAATTCTCTTAGACGAAGTGCAAGTTGATCCTAAGCTTAATTTCATTGAAGAACCTGTTGAGATTATGGGTCACGAGGTTAAGCAACTAAAGCAAAGCAGAATTCCTCTCGTTAAGGTTAGATGGAATGCTCATAGAGGACCAGAATTCACGTGGGAACGTGAAGATCAGATGAGAATTAAGTATCCGCAACTTTTTCACGAGGAGACGACTACGGCGGATGAGCACTAAAATTTCGGGAAATTTTTTTTCATAACAGGTGGGTAATGTAAAAACCCGAATTTTTCCGTTTACTATCGTTACTTGTCCGTTAAGTATTTTACGATGTTTACTTAGAATTGTGTGTTTAATAGAATTAAATACATGCTTATTAAAGAGATTCTAAAATTAATTGGTTATATTAATTTATGAATTTATTTCGGGAAGTGAAATAACTAGAAAACGTTACGATTAAGTTAATCGCCTAGATAGCTTTTCAGTTTACGAAACTCAGAAAAACGACGATATAATTATCTTTAATAATTATAAATTTAAGAAAAACTAATTTAATTTATTATTTATTTAATGAATTAAATCCGGTGATTTTGTTTCAACGACTAGTTAAAGTTCTGGAGACCTGGTACGGTTAACGGCATTCGAAACAGACCACGCGCGTACAAGCAATTAAGCAAAACGAGCCCAATGACCCCCTAGAAGGTCCATCAGCCGAATTCCCCTAGTGGACACCCATATGGACTAAACTTTGGCTTATTGGATCGTTAGGGATTTAATTGGCCCAAAACCGAACTATTTAAGGCAAGCAAATTAGCACAAACCCTCATCTCCCCCATTTGTTAGTCGAATTTTTGCTCTCCCTTCCCCCTTGGTGGCCGTCGACTACACACACACACCACACACACCCAAAAACTCAAAATTAGATCAAGTCTTAAACACGAACGTTGTTCTACGCATCTTTTTCTAAGCGATAGTATAAGCTATTTGATCAATTGAGGTATAATTGCAAACCCTAGCTTTTATAAATCTGAATTTTGTTCAATTACATAGTGTATTAGAGTCTAGTGTTCAATTAATGGTGTCTTGTGTTGATAATTATCGTTTGATTGCTTAATTAACGTTATTTACGTGAAAAACGAATTTTTTTCTTGTATATCTGATAAAATTGACATGATAACTGATCTTGTAATATGTTTAAATAGAAATATATCGAAAATTTATTAATTTTAGACTCCGATTTTGCTTGATTTCGTTATCGTATGCTTAAGATATGCTTAATCGAAGATTTCACTAGGTTTTGTTCGTAATCCGAATTTTCTGAGTTTCATGCTTTGTGTTTTAGCTTATAAAAAGTTTACTACTGTATTCCTTATGAAAATTTATGCAATTTGGACTTAAGATTTGCGTACAAAAGGTTATGTAATGCTCCCGTTATGTCAAAACGAAGATTTGGTTCGTAAAGTGATCAGAATCGGTTTTTAAAGTTATATAAAAATTGCTAGAGTGTACTAGGAGTTGATTGAGAATTTTATCTTCTAGAATACGTTATTCTAAGTGTTCTTTGACATGTTTCATTTGTATGCGAACTTGCGAGAAACATGTTTTTCCATGAGATATAAGCCCGTCTAAGTGATGTGTCTAGTTGATGATTAAAAACTGATAGGTTTGTAAGGGTTTGCTAAACTGTACAAATTGGCTAAAGCAATGTTTCTGATTATTTTATCACTAAAACTGTGAGATGTTATGAGATGACTCCAATTGGCCATTCTTTAAAATCTATTTTCTATATTTTTTTAAAAATGTTTAAAACTGACGCGTGGGCAGAAATTGCTGTAATGAACTATGATTAGACCCTTTCTGATATTGGACTTTTATAAATCGTATGAGGCTTTGGCTAGACTTTTTGGAATCAATTTTAAGTGTAGTTATGATCTGGAGTTGTTCATAATTTAATGATTTATGTGCTATGAGCTATAGTTGAATCTTTCTACGATGTACATTTTTCGAAGGCATGCTTTAAGGTGCAAAAGTGCATTTTGCTTAATTATGACTTGTAAGGTGATATTTGACCTAGGTTTGACTTGTTGATCATGTTTGCATGACCTACTGAGATGTTTTCCTTTAGTTGAAACTTTGACCGAGTTGACTTTAGGGTTGACTTTGGTTGACTTTTGTTGACTTGCTTGGATTAGTTGACTTTTACTTATTCGTTGAGTCAGTCTGAGCACTAGGACTTTGCGTACACTATGGGTTGACATGGTTTGACCTATAAGTGTATACTTAAGATGACTTACTTGTTTAGGTTACGTTGTTCAGTCGAGATTGTTCGACAACCGTACGTTTTGCTAAGAAATTTACAAGTGCTTTTGCTAAGGTGAGTCTACAGTCCCTACTACAGTTTTACAGGGATGAGATGCATGCTTTTTACAAATGTACTTTACAAGTGCATTGTTCTTTGCACACGTTTACTTGTTGAAGTACTTTACTACTCGTGCACTCAAGGTGAGATCATAGTCCCACTTTTACTCTTTTTGAATTTACATTTGGGATGAGAAAACATAAACATTTCTTTTACTAAGTGAACACAAGTACAGGAAAACAAACATTCTACATACGAGTTTAGAACAAAATCCTCAATTCGATTATCATTAGTTACACTTTCCGGTTGTAAGCGAGAACTTATGTTGTATGGATCCATATGGGTTTGACAAACCCTCATTCAAACGGTTCGCTACCGTTTACGAATGAAATATATTTTCGAGAAATAGTGTATGTTCTAGCACTAAGTGATGGGGTTCAATGGAAGGAATGTTAAGCATTGATAATTGGGTGCTCGTGAAACAAACTTTTGGAATGGTTAACTATTATTTCATTGTTGCAAATCTTGTGGTTCACTTGTACTTACTTACTCAAACCTATGATTTCACCAACGTTTTCGTTGACAGATTTCTATGTTTTTCTCAGGTCCTTGAACGATACATGATACATGCTTCCGCTCATTATTTTGATACTTGCATTGGATGTCGAGTATATATGCATACATGGAGCGTCTTTTGGTTACTTTTAAATTGTGTCGCATAAGTTTCATTTGTACTTATAACTTTGTAACGTAACTTGTGGTGGAACTATTCTTGTAAACTTTGAACAATCTTTACATTTGAAATGAATGCGACATATCTTTTGGTCAAACGTTGTTTTAAAGACTTATGACCACGTAACGGGACCTAAGTAGACGGCGCCGTCAATGACGATTTTGTCGGGTCGCTACAAGAAGGATGGATCTATGAGACTCTGTATTGATTACAGGGAGTGGAATAAGTTAACTATCAAGAATAAATGTTCGTTGCCGAGGATTGATGATTTGTTTGATCAATTGCATGGATCGGCGTGCTACTCTAAGATCGATCTGAGATCAGGTTATCATCAGAGGAGAGTGAAAGAGACAGATATACCAAAGACAGCGTTTAGGACACTCAATGGTCATCATGAATTTACTGTAACGCCGTTTGGATTCATGAACGCACTGGCCGTGTTCATGGATCTCATGAACCGTGTGTGTAAGCCATATCTAGACAAGTTTGTTATTGTGTTTATCGATGATATTATGGTATACTCTAAGAGTGAGAAGGAACATGAACAACATCTCCGTTTGTTATTAGAGATGCTCAGGAAGGAGTAGTAGCTCGCGAAATTTTTGAGGTGTGACTTTTGGCTGCAAGAAGTGAAATTTTTGGGTCATATCGTAGGTGGCAATGATATCCAAGTTGATCCTGCGAAGATAGAGACGGTTAAGAAATGGGAGACTCCTAAGTCGCCAATGCAGATACGACAATTCTTAGGTCTCGCTGGTTATTATAGAAGATTCATTGAGGGATTTTCTACAATTGCCCGACTGTTAACAGCATTGACTCACAGGGGTAAGAAGTATGAATGGACAGAGTTGCATGAAGCTGCATTTCAGTTTTTAAAAGAGAAGTTAATGACTGCACCGATTTTGTCTTTACCCAAAGGAACTGAGGATTTCATGGTTTACTGCGATGCTTCACGACAGGTTTTGGTTGCGTGTTGATGCAGTGTACGAAAGTGATGCGTATGGATCACGACAATTGAAGATACATGAGTTAAATTACACGACTCACAATTTAGAACTTGGTGCTGTAGTCTTTGCACTGAAGATGTGGAGACACTATCTGTATGGTACTAAGTTTACTGTGTTCATGGATCACAAGAATTTGCAGCATATTTTCGATCAAAAACAGCTTAATATGAGACAGAGACATTGGATCGAACTATTGAACGACTACGACTGCGATATTAGCTATCATCCTGGTAAGGCTAATGTAGTGGCACATGCTTTGAGTAGGAAGTAGAGAGTTAAGCCTATTCGAGTTAGAGCATTGAACTTGACTATACGAAGGAACCTTACTTCCTAGATACATGACGCACAGCTATAGGCATTGAAAGAAGAGAACGTTGCTATCGAATCGCTTTGAGGAATTGATATGAAGTTCATTACTCGAGACGATGGAACCCGATATTTTATTGACATAATTTGGGTACCGAAGTTTGGCGGATTAAGGGAACTAGTGCTAGAAGAGGCACACAAGACAAGGTATTCTATTCACCCTGGATCTGACAAGATGTACCAAGATATTAAGGCACTGTATTGGTGGCCTAATATGAAAGCTGATATCGCTACTTATGTTGGTAAGTGCTTGACTTATGCAAAAGTTAAGGAAGCGCATCAGAAACCGTCAGGATTGTTGACACAGCCACAGATTCCACAATGGAAGTGGGAGAATATTACAATGGATTTTATCACCAAGTTGCCTAAAAACGGTAGGAGGTTATGATACGATTTGAGTTATCGTTGATCGTCTTACGAAGTCTGCTCATTTTCTACCGATTAAGGAAACGGATAAGATGGAGAGTTTGGCACAAATCTACATAAAGGAAGTAGTTTCTTGACTTGGAGTGTCGCTATCCATTATTTCCGACAGAGATAGTAGATTTACATCTAGATTCTTGCAAGCTTTGCAAGATTCCATGGGAACCCGTTTAGACATGAGTACAGCATACCATCCGGTGACTGATGGTCAAAGTGAGAGAACCATTTAGACACTATAATACATGTTAAGAGCGTGTGTGATTGACTTTGGAATTGGATGGGATAGACATCTACCGTTAGTAGAATTTTCTTACAACAACAGTTATCACGCAAGTATAAAGGCAGTGCCTTTTGAAGCACTGTATGGCAGAAAGTGTAGATCACCTATATGTTGGACTGAGTTAGGAGATCGTCAGTTAACTAGTCCTGAGATTGTACACGACATGACTGAGAAGATCGCGCAGATACGAGAGAGAATGAAAATAGCGCGAGATCGTCAAAAGAGTTATGCCGATATTAGAAGGAAAGATTTGGAATTTCATGTTGGAGACAAAGTTATGCTTAAAGTGTCACCCTGGAAGGGTGTAGTGCATTTTGGCAAAAGAGGAAAGTTAAGTCCGAGGTATATTGGACCGTTTGAGATTACCGAAAGAATTGGACGGGTAGCGTATAGGCTGAAGTTACCCTCTAGAAATTAGTGAGATTCACGCTACTTTTCATGTTTCTAATTTGAAGAAATGTTTATCAGATGAAAGCTTGGTAATTCTCTTAGACGAAGTGCAAGTTGATCCTAAGCTTAATTTCATTGAAGAACCTGTTGAGATTATGGGTCACGAGGTTAAGCAACTAAAGCAAAGCAGAATTCCTCTCGTTAAGGTTAGATGGAATGCTCATAGAGGACCAGAATTCACGTGGGAACGTGAAGATCAGATGAGAATTAAGTATCCGCAACTGTTTCCCGAGGAGACGACTACGGCGGATGAGCACTAAAATTTCGGGAAATTTTTTTTCATAACAGGTGGGTAATGTAAAAACCCGAATTTTTCCGTTTACTATCGTTACTTGTCCGTTAAGTATTTTACGATGTTTACTTAGAATTGTGTGTTTAATAGAATTAAATACATGCTTATTAAAGAGATTCTTGAATTAATTGGTTATATTAATTTATGAATTTATTTCGGGAAGTGAAATAACTAGAAAATGTTACGATTAAGTTAATCGCCTAGATAGCTTTTCAGTTTACGAAACTCAGAAAAACGACGATATAATTATCTTTAATAATTATAAATTTAAGAAAAACTAATTTAATTTATTATTTATTTAATGAATTAAATCCGGTGATTTTGTTTCAACGACTAGTTAAAGTTCTGGAGACCTGGTACGGTTAACGGCATTCGAAACAGACCACGCGCGTATAAGCAATTAAGCAAAACGAGCCCAATGACCCCCTAGAAGGTCCATCAGCCGAATTCCCCTAGTGGACACCCATATGGACTAAACTTTGGCTTATTGGATCGTTAGGGATTTAATTGGCCCAAAACCGAACTATTTAAGGCAAGCAAATTAGCACAAACCCTCATCTCCCCCATTTGTTAGTCGAATTTTTGCTCTCCCTTCCCCCTTGGTGGCCGTCGACTACACACACACACCACACACACCCAAAAACTCAAAATTAGATCAAGTCTTAATCACGAACGTTGTTCTACGCATCTTTTTCTACGCGATAGTATAAGCTATTTGATCAATTGAGGTATAATTGCAAACCCTAGCTTTTATAAATCTGAATTTTGTTCAATTACATAGTGTATTAGAGTCTAGTGTTCAATTAATGGTGTCTTGTGTTGATAATTATCGTTTGATTGCTTAATTAACGTTATTTACGTGAAAAATGAATTTTTTTCTTGTATATCTGATAAAATTGACATGATAACTGATCTTGTAATATGTTTAAATAGAAATATATCGAAAATTTATTAATTTTAGACTCCGATTTTGCTTGATTTCGTTATCGTATGCTTAATCGAAGATTTCACTAGGTTTTGTTCGTAATCCGAATTTTATAAGTTTCATGCTTTGTGTTTTAGCTTATAAAAAGTTTACTACTGTATTCCTTATGAAAATTTATGCAATTTGGACTTAAGATTTGCGTACAAAAGGTTATGTAATGCTCCCGTTATGTCAAAACGAAGATTTGGTTCGTAAAGTGAGCAGATTCGGTTTTTAAAGTTATATAAAAATTGCTAGAGTGTACTAGGAGTTGATTGAGAATTTTATCTTCTAGAATACGTTATTCTAAGTGTTCTTTGACATGTTTCATTTGTATGCGAACTTGCGAGAAACATGTTTTTCCATGAGATATAAGCCCGTCTAAGTGATGTGTCTAGTTGATGATTAAAAACTGATAGGTTTGTAAGGGTTTGCTAAACTGTACAAATTGGCTAAAGCAATGTTTCTGATTATTTTATCACTAAAACTGTGAGATGTTATGAGATGACTCCAATTGGCCATTCTTTAAAATCTATTTTCTATATTTTTTAAAAAATGTTTAAAACTGACGCGTGGGCAGAAATTGCTGTAATGAACTATGATTAGACCCTTTCTGATATTGGACTTTTATAAATCGTATGAGGCTTTGGCTAGACTTTTTGGAATCAATTTTAAGTGTAGTTATGATCTGGAGTTGTTCATAATTTAATGATTTGTGTGCTATGAGCTATAGTTGAATCTTTCTACGATGTACATTTTTCGAAGGCATGCTTTAAGGTGCAAAAGTGCATTTTGCTTAATTATGACTTGTAAGGTGATATTTGACCTAGGTTTGACTTGTTGATCATTTGCATGACCTACTGAGATGTTTTCCTTTAGTTGAAACTTTGACCGACTTGACTTTAGGGTTGACTTTGGTTGACTTTTATTGACTTGCTTGGATTAGTTGACTTTTACTTATTCGTTGAGTCAGTCTGAGCACTAGGACTTTGTGTACACTATGGGTTGACATGGTTTGACCTATAAGTGTATACTTAAGATGATTTACTTGTTTAGGTTGCGTTGTTCAGTCGAGATTGTTCGACAACCGTACGTTTTGCTAAGAAATTTACAAGTGCTTTTGCTAAGGTGAGTCTACAGTCCCTACTACAGTTTTACAGGGATGAGATGCATGCTTTTTACAAATGTTTTACATATTAGACACAAGTAACTTACCAAGAATATACACATGTGTTCAGATCAAAAATCCCTTAGCTTGATTATATTAGTTACTTTGTAAGCTCGACTTATTGGGAAGGTACCGTTAGGTTTGACAAACCTCACCGCAACATAAACTGGTGCTTATTTTGTTGTTACTCGTACACTTGATCGGTGTATCGCCATGATAGGGTAAACTAAGACGTGTGGCTCGGCTCACGCAAAGGTTAAAGCTTTATAATCAAGTGCTCATGATAATGTATACTTTTCGTATGATGTTTTCCAAGAAAATCTTGTGGCCTAACTTACGAAATGATTTACTAAACCTGTAGATTCACTCAACGTTTTTCGTTGACGTTTTGCATGTTTCATCTCAGGTACAAAGATGTAGTGCTTCCGCTTAACTGAAGTTATTATGCTATTTGCTGCTAGAACTGGACGTCGTCCAGCATATTTATCATTTTCATTTCAAGAACAAATATTCGCATTTAAACTATTTTCTTTCGAGATGTTTTGGGTTCATATACATTAGTCATTTATGTTAAATGTTTTCCAGTTACATTTTCTTTAATAAATGACTTTGATTTGATAATTAATACGAATACTTTTCGGAAACGTCTCATATAGAGGGCGTGACCGCTAAACTGTGGGACCAGAAGTTAATATTCCGTTAGAGGATTCTGTCGGGGTATTACAAAGAAGAACCCATAGCACAACCCGGACTAGCTTCCTCCTCACTTAGGGTTAACCTGAAACGCCCTTGGGTTATCCGATCTACTCAACCTGTGAGGATCAGAGAACCTAGTCCACTTAGGATTGAACCTACCCTATCAACTACACATGAGGGAAGTGACACTGATTCATCAGCAACTGAATCATCTCCCGAACAAATGCAGAAGAGGACACGTTATATTCCTGATGAGATGATTCAAACTCCACAATCCGACACGTAACTAGATCTAGGTCTACGACTCCAATCGTTCGCCTACCAATTACTCAAACCATTGGTGATACGGACCAAGACTTAGAGCCTACTAGGTCAACTTCACCCACTTCCGTATCACATCCAAGAATAACATTCTACACTAAATGAAGCGCAAGCTTCGGTAGGCAAGAGGTTTAAACGCACGGATGGTAAAAAGACCAATCAGCCCATCCAAATTAATCAGGACTTACGAATAAATCCTACCAAGAAAGATGCTTTAGCATCTCTTAAGGAAGTAAAGTCTTCCTCTGCAGTAAAGTTTGCGTTGACTCAATCGATTGAGGAAACTCAATCATTGAAGTCCAGAACGGCTGAAGGGGAACCAAAAAATCTTGAAAAGGCACGTTCCGCATCGAAAATCCTCTTAATATACTTCATCCTAGTGATTTCGTATTTCCTCAACGTCAAACATGGCCTGGAGTTCCGACTTATCTTGATGAGGAAGATCTGCCGCGTCACATGGAAACGAGTGAACATGACATTTCTTCAAAAAATTTATCAGACTTCCAGCAGACGATTCCTTTGGTTCAAGAAATTGATCCATTGGTTCAAATAAATTCTCTTTAGGATCTTGAATCTCAGGGTCCAGAGGATAAGTCTTTAACTGAAAGAGATGTGCCACCTCATGGTACATTGATGACTTCAGAGTCGGGGTTGAAATCTCCGCGAGAGATAAACCGACGGGTAGTTCTGCTACTTTGTCAGAGTCCCATGAGACTAAAGTCATGGAGGCGGATGATTTAAAAGAATCTTCGCTGGTGACAACTCCGATTGCTGTCCAACCTCCATCAGAAGGGGATATCACGAATCTGAGTAGTAGTATGTACAACCCTACATATAAGAATAATACCGCACGTATATCCTTACTCGCCCTCATGGAAAATCAAAAACCTTCACCGACATCACCTTCAACAGATGCTGCTGCTACTATTCCTATTGTTACTTTTCCACCATCGCCCCCACGTTCACCAAATTATTATGATGCTTTGGAGCAAGAATATTTTAGTCGTATGTTTTCTAGAATAAATCTTGATGTTCTTCGACATACTTCGCTTCAAGCATGTAGCGACCCGACAAAATCGTCATTGACGGCGCCGTCTACTTATGTCCCGTTACGTGGTCATAAGTCTTTAAAACAACGTTTGACCAAAATATGTCGCATTCATTTCAAATATATGGATGTTTCAAGGTTTACAAAATTAGTTCAACGACTAGTTGTATTACAACGTTTAAAGTATAAATGAAACCTATGTGATACAATTTCTAAGTAAAGTCAAAAGAAGCTCCATGTATGCATGTATACTCGACATCCAAGCAAATATCAAAAAGAGTGCGGAAGCATGTATCACATAGCGTTCAAGGACCTGAGAAAGCATATAGAAAACTGTCAACGAAAAACGTTAGTGAAATCATAGGTGTATTAGTAAACGTATGTATTTGAACCACAAGATTTAGTATAAGTTGATTATCCAAATCGTTTACATTTCAAAGATGTTGTTTGTATCACGAGTACCCAATTATCAAGGCTTAACTGAATGTTACCTCTGAATCCATAGTGTTAGAACATACACTATACTGATAAAATTATATTTCATTCGCTAACGGTTGCGAACCGTTCGAATGAGGGTTCGTCAAACCCGTATGGCCACACAACATAATTACTCGCTTATACCCTACAAGTGTAACTAATGATAATTGAATTGAGGATTTTTGTTCTAACTCATACGTGGAATGTTTGTTTTCGTACTTGTGTTCAATGTATAAAAGTATAAATCGTTTATGTTTTCTCATCCCAAGTATAAGTATAAAAGAGTAAAAGTGGGACTATGATCTCAACTTGAGTGCACGAAGATAAAAGTACTTCACAAGTAAAAGTGTGCAAGAAACGAATGCTAGTCTTGACCTAAAACATAAGTTGTATCAATATCGGTAAACACGGTCGGTCAAAGTGTTCAATTAGTCCCATGGTTCGTTACGACTCGATTAATATAGCATGTGAGTCAAATTGTCAAGTTTCATGCAAGATCCAAGTATAAAAGTGAAATGTCCCGTTCATATTGATTATAAACATTCCATATTAATTGATTTCGTTACCAGGTTTCGACCTCTATATGAGGCGTTTTTCAAAGACTGCATTCGTTTTTTAAAACAGACCTTTATTTTATCGACAAGGTTAAAAGGACATCACCTAGATTATCCGGAAATGATAATCTAAAAATATCACACTTACACACTACCAATACATATTGGTTTACAATATTAATATGTCACAACAAAGTAAATCTCGAATGCAGTTTTAAACAATATTATACAAGCATGCTGACACCAAATCTTGTCCTTATTTTAGCATGCAACAGCGGAAGCTCTTAATAATCACCTGAGAATAAACATGCTTTAAACGTCAACAAAAATGTTGGTGAGTTATAGGTTTAACCTATATATTTATCAAATCGTAATAATAGACCACAAGATTTCATATTTCAATATACATCCCATACATAGAGATAAAAATCATTCATATGGTGAACACCTAGTAACCGACATTAACAAGATGCATATAAGAATATCCCCTATCATTCCAGAAAATCCTTCGGACATGATAAAAACGAATTCGAAGTACTAAAGCATCCGGTACTTTGGATGGGGTTCGTTAGGCCCAATAGATATATCTTTAGGATTCGCGTCAATTAGTAGATCGATTTACTAATTCTTAGGTTACCAAGCAAAAGGGGCATATTCGGCTTTGATCATTCACCCATATATTGTAGTTTCATTTACTTGTGTCTATTTCGTAAAACATTTATAAAAATGCATGTATTCTCATCCCAAAATATTAGATTTTAAAACTGGGACTATAACTCACTTTCACATATTTTTACTTCGTCGGGAAGTAAGGCTTGGCCACTGGTCGATACATGAACCTATAACAAATATGTACATATATATCAAAGTATGTTCAAAATATATTTACAACATTTTTAATGCGTTTTAATGTTTTAAGTTTATTAAGTCAGCTGTCCTCGTTAGTAACCTACAACTAGTTGTCCACAGTTAGATGTACAGAAATAAAGCAATTTATATTATCTTGAATCAATCCACGACCTCGTGTATACAAGCCTCAGGCTAGATCACAACTCAAAGTATATATAATATTTTAGAATCAACCTCAACCCTATATAGCTAACTCCAACATTACTGCATATAGAGTGTCTATGGTTGTTCCGAAATATATATATAGATGGGTCGATATGATATGTCAAACATTGTATTCGTGTCTATGATATCCCAAGATTACATAATATATTAGAATACATTTATAATACAATATTAGTTAGCTAGGATATGATTAATATAGATTTGTTACCAATTTTCACGTAGCTACAACAAGAAAAATTATCCAATCTTGTTTTACCCATAACTTCTTCGTTTTAAATTCGTTTTGAGTGATTAAAGTTGCTATGGTTTCATATTGAACTTAAGTTTATGAATCTAAATAGAAAAAGTATAAGTTTATAGTCAGAAATACAGGTTACAAGTCATTTTTGTAAAGGTAGTCATTTCAGTCGAAAGAATGACGTCTAGATGACCATTTTGGAAAACATACTTTCACTTTGAGTTTAACCATGATTGTTGGATATAGTTTCATGTTCATAAGAAAAAGCATTTTCCCAGAAGAAAAACTTTTAAATCAAAGTTTATCATAGTTTTTAATTAACTAACCCAAAACAGCCCGCGGTGTTACTATGACGGCGTATATCCGGTTTTACGATGTTTTTCGTTTTTTCAGGTTTTAAATCATTAAGTTAGTATATCATATAGATATAGAACATGTGTCTAGTTGATTTTAAAAGTCAAGTTAGAAGGATTAAATTTTTTTTGCGAACAAGTTTAGAATTAACTAAACTATGTTCTAGTGATTACAAGTTTAAACCTTCGAATAAGGTAGTTTTATATATACGAATCGAATGATGTTATGAACATCATTACTACCTCGGGTTTTATGGATAAACCTACTGGAAATGAGAAAAATAGATCTAGCTTCAAAGGATCCTTGGATGGCTTGAGAGTTCTTGAAGCAAAAGCATGACACGAAAACAAGTTCAAGTAAGATTTCCACTCGAAACAAGATTGTTATAGTTATAGAAATTGAATCAAAGTTTGAGTATGACTATTACCTTGAATTAGAAAGATATCTTACTATAAATAAGAAAGATTTCTTGAGATTGGATGATCACTTGAAATGGATTTGCAAGATTGAAAGTAAGCTAGCAAACTTGGAAGTGTTGTTGGTGTGTTCTTGAGTAGTTGTTTTATAACTTGGTTTATGTGTGGATTTATGAACTAGATTGAGCTAGATTTTGCTGAAGATGATGAAGAACACTTAGAACAAAGGAGGAACACTTGAGAGAGAGTAATTTGATTCAAGAAAAATTGCAAAGTGAATGTGTTTGTGAGCTCTCCATTTCACGTGAATGTGTAGTGTCAATATAGGTTCCATTAGTTTGTAATTTTGTGAGATATTTCATGCAAGATGTTAAATTATGGTTCCTACATGGTTAGTGACTCACATGGGCTGCTAAGAGCTGATCATTGGAGTGTATATACCAATAGTAAATACATTTAGAAGCTAGGTATTGTACGAGTACGAATACGGGTGCATACGAGTAGAATTGTTGATGAAAATGAACGAGGATGTAATTGTAAGCATTTTTGTTAAGTAGATGTACTTTGATAAGTGTCTTGAAGTCTTTCAAAAGTTTATGAATACATATTAAAACACTACATGTGTATACATTTTAACTGAGTCGTTAAGTCATCGTTAGTCGTTACATGTAAGTGATGTTGTTTTGAAACCTTTAAGTTAACGATCTTGTTAAATGTTGTTAACCCATTGTTTATTATATCTAATGAGATGTTAAATTATTACATTATCATGATATTATGATGTATTAATATATCTTAATATGATATATATACAATTAAATGTCGTTACAACGATAATCGTTACATATATGTCTCGTTTTGAAATCCTTAAGTTAGTAGTCTTATTTTTACATATGTAGTTCATTGTTAATACATTTAATGATATGTTTACTTATCATTTAACATGTATAAATATAGTGTATCAATATCTTAAAATGATTCATATGTATTTAGTAAGACGTTGATATAACGATAATCGTTATATATATCGTTTTCGAGTTTCTTAATTCAATAGTCTCATTTTATGTATATAACTCATTGTTAAAATACCTAATGAGATACTTACTTATCATAAAATATCATGTTAACTATATATATATATATATATATATATATATATATATATATATATATATATATATATATATATATATATATATATATATATATATATATATATATATATATATATATATATATGTATATATATATATATATATATCCATATATATGTCATCATATAGTTTTTACAAGTTTTAACGTTCGTGAATCACTGGTCAACTTGGGTGGTCAATTGTCTATATGAAACCTATTTCAATTAATCACGTCTTAACAAGTTTGATTGATTAACATGTTGGAAACACTTAATCATGTAAATAACAATTTCATTATATATGTAAACATAGAAAAGTTCGGGTCACTACAGTACCTACCCGTTAAATAAATTTCGTCCCGAAATTTTAAGCAGTTGGAGGTGTTGACGTATCTTCTGGAAATAAGTGCGGGTATTTCTTCTTTATCTGATCTTATCGTTCCTAGGTGAACTCGGGTCATCTACGAGCATTCCATTGAACCTTAACAATTGGTATTTTGTTTTGCTTAAGTCGTTTAACCTCACGATCCATTATTTCGACGGGTTCTTCGATGAATTGAAGTTTTTCGTTGATTTGAATTTCGTCTAATGGAATAGTGAGATCTTCTTTAGCAAAACATTTCTTCAAATTCAAGACGTGGAAAGTGTTATGTACAGCCGTGAGTTGTTGAGGTAACTTAAGTCGGTAAGCTACTGGTCCGACACGATTAATAATCTTGAATGGTCCAATATACCTTGGATTTAATTTCCCTCGTTTACCAAATCGAACAACGCCTTTCCAAGGTGCAACTTTAAGCATGACCATCTCTCCAATTTCAAATTCTATATCTTTTCTTTTAATGTCAGCGTAGCTCTTTTGTCGACTTTGGGCGGTTTTCAACCGTTGTTGAATTTGGCTGATCTTCTCGGTAGTTTCTTGTATTATCTCTGGACCCGTAATCTGTCTATCCCCCACTTCACTCCAACAAATCATAGACCTGCACTTTCTATCATAAAGTGCTTCAAATGGCGCTATCTCAATGCTGGAATGGTAGTTGTTGTTGTAGGAAAATTCTGCTAACGGTAGGTGTCGATCCCAACTGTTTCCGAAATCAATAACACATGCTCGTAGCATGTCTTCAAGCGTTTGTATCGTCCTTTCGCTCTGCCCATCAGTTTGTGGATGATAGGCAGTACTCATGTCTAGACGAGTTCCTAATGCCTGCTGTAATGTCTGCCAGAATCTTAAAATAAATCTGCCATCCCTATCAGAGATAATAGAGATTAGTATTCCATGTCTGGAGACGACTTCCTTCAAATACAATCGTGCTAACTTCTCCATCTTATCATCTTCTCTTATTGGCAGGAAGTGTGCCGATTTGGTGAGACGATCAACTATTACCCAAATAGTATCAAAACCACTTGCCGTCGTTGGCAATTTAGTGATGAAATCCATGGTAATGTTTTCCCATTTCCATTCTGGGATTTCGGGTTGTTGATGTAGACCTGATGGTTTCTGATTCTCCGCTTTGACCTTAGAACATGTCAAACATTCTCCAACGTATTGAGCAACATCGGCTTTCATACCCGGCCACCAAAAATTTTTCTTGAGATCATTGTACATCTTCTCCGTTCCATGATGTATTGAGTATCTGGTTTTATGAGCTTAAGTACCATTTCTCTCATATCTTCAAATTTTGGTACCCAAATTCTTTCAGCCCTATACCGGGTTCCGTCTTCCCGAATATTAAGACGCTTCTCCGATCCTTTGGGTATTTCATTCTTTAAATTTCTCTCTTTTAAAACTCCTTGTTGTGCCTCCTTTATTTGAGTAGTAAGGTTATTGTGAATCATTATATTCATAGCTTTTACTCGAATGGGTTCTCTGTTCTTTCTGCTCAAGGCGTCGGCTAACACATTTGCCTTCTCCGGATGGTAACAAATCTCATAGTCGTAATCATTCAACAATTCAATCCACCTGCGCTGCCTCATGGTCAGTTGTTTCTGATTAAATATGTGTTGAAGACTTTTGTGGTCGGTATATATAATACTTTTGACCCCATATAAGTAGTGCCTCCAAGTCTTTAATGCAAAAACAACCGCGCCTAATTCCAAATCATGCGTCATATAATTCTGCTCATGAATCTTCAATTGTCTAGACGCATAAGCAATTACCTTCATTCATTGCATTAATACACAACCAAGACCTTGTTTTGAGGCATCACAATATATCACAAAATCATCATTCCCTTCAGGTAATGACAATATAGGTGCCGTAGTTAACTTTTTCTTTAACAATTGAAACGCTTTCTCTTGTTCATCCTTCCATTCAAATTTCCTCCCTTTATGCGTTAATGCAGTCAAGGGTTTTGCTATTCTGGAAAAATCTTGGATGAACCTTCTGTAGTAACCAGCTAGTCCTAAAAATTGGCGTATATGCTTCGGAGTTTTTGGGGTTTCCCACTTTTCAACAGTCTCAATCTTTGCTTGATCCACCTGGATACCTTCTTTGTTCACTATGTGACCGAGGAATTGAACTTCTTCCAACCAAAATGCACACTTTGAAAACTTAGCGTACAATTTTTCTTTTCTCAGAAACTCTAGCACTTTTCTCAAATGTTCTTTGTGCTCTTGATCATTCTTCGAGTAAATAAGTATGTCATCGATGAAAACAATGACAAACTTGTCAAGATATAGCCCACACACACACACACACACACACACACACACACACATATATATATATATATATATATATATATATATATATATATATATATATATATATATATATATATATATATATATATATATATATATATATATATATATATATATATATATATATAAGCTGGTGCGTTAGTCAATCCAAACGGCATAACCATAAACTCGTAATGATCGTAATGCGTCCTAAAAGCAGTATTTGGAATATCATCCTCCTTCACCCACATTTGATGATACCCAGAACGTAAATCAGTCTTCGAATAAACCGAAGAGCCTTGTAGTTGATCAAATAAGTCGTCGATTCTCGGTAATGGGTAACGGTTCTTGATGGTAAGTTTGTTCAACTCTCGGTAGTCGAATCACAACCTGAATGTACCATCTTTCTTCTTGACAAACAGAACAGGAGCTCCCCATGGTGATGTACTTGGTCGAATAAAACCACACTCTAAAAGTTCCTGTAATTGACTTTGTAATTCTTTCATTTCTCTGAGTGCGAGTCTGTATGGAGCACGTGCTATTGGTGCAGCTCCTGGTACAAGGTCTATTCGAAATTCAACGGATCGATGTGGGGGTAATCCCGGTAATTCTTTCGGAAATACATCGGGATATTCTTTTGCGACGGAAACATCACTGATGTTCTTTTCTTCAGGTTTAACTTCTTCGATGTGTGCTAGAATGACGTAACAACCTTTTCTTATTAGTTTTTGAGCCTTCAAACTACTAATAAGATTTAACTTCGCGTTGTTCTTTTCTCCGTACACCATTAAAGGTTTTCCTTTTTCACGCATAATGCGAATCGCATTTTTGTAACAAATGACCTCTGCTCTTACCTTCTTCAACTAGTCCATGCCAATTATTACATCCAAACTCCCTAACTCGACTGGTATTAAATCAATCTTAAACGTTTCATCACCCAGTTTAATTTCTCTATCCCGACATATATTATCTGCTAAAATTAATTTACCATTTGCTAATTCGAGTAAAAATTTACTTTCCAAAGGCGTCAATGGGAAACTTAATTTATCACAAAAATCTCTACTCATATATCTTCTATCCACACCCGAATCAAATAAAACATAAGCAGATGTATTGTCAATAAGAAACATACCTGTAACAAGCTCCGGGTCTTCCTGCACTTCTGCCGCATTAATATTGAAAACTCTTCCGTGACCTTGCCCATTAGTATTCCCTTGGTTTGGGCAATTTCTAATAATGTGGCCTGGTTTTCCACATTTATAACAAACAGCGTTGGTATTACTTGCTCCGACACTATTCGTTCCGGCATTACTTGTTCCGACACTATTTGTTCCTTTAGTTCTGAAAAACCTTGGTCTGTAAAACTCACACTTTGTCGCGCTTTGACCATTTCTTTTACACCTGTTGCAAAATGTCGTGCAAAATCCCGGGTGATTTTCTTCACACCTATGACATGGCTGATTTTGGTTTTTGTTGCCGTTGTTGTTATTCAGGTTGTTGTTGGGATTGTTATTGTTGTTGAAACGGTTGTTGTAGTTGTTGTTGTTGTTGGGACGTTTGTTGTAGTTATTGTTAGGATTGCGGTTATTGTTGCGATTGTTGTTGCGGTTGTTGGGATAGTTGTTGCGATTGTGGTTGTAATTGTTATTGTTGTTGAACTGGTGATTCTTGTCACCGTTTTCCTCCCACTTCCTCTTGAGTTGTTTCGTGTTGGCTTCTTCGGCCGCCTGCTCTTTAATTCTTCCCTCAATCTGATTTATGAGTTTATGAGCCATTCGACTTGCCTTTTGTATGGAAGCAGCTCGTGTGAACTCACATCTTCTTAGATCCTTACTGGTAACCCCTTTATAAACGCGTCGATCTTCTCTTCTTCATCTTCGAACGTTCCCGGACACAATAGGCACAACTCTGTGAATCATTGTTCTTATGTGGTAATGTCGAACCCTTGTGTTTGTAACTCTCTAAGATCTACCTTAAGCTTATTGACTTCGTTTCTAGGACGGTACTGCTCATTCATCAATTGCTTGAATGCCGACCACGGTAGTGTATAAGCAGCATTTTGTCCTACCTGTTCAAGATAGGTGTTCCACCACATTAACGCAGTACCTGTGAAGGTATGCGTATCGTACTTAACTTTGTCCTCTTCAGTACACTTACTTATGGAAAACACCGATTCGACCTTCTCGGTCCACCGTTTCAATCCAATTGGTCCTTCGGTTCCATCAAATTCCAAAGGTTTGCAGGCAGTGAATTCTTTGTAGGAGCATCCTACACGATTTCTTGTGAAATTAGTTCCACTGCTAGATCCAGAGTTATTGTTATTTTGCATTGCAGCCTGTACTGTGGCTATGATTGCTGCAAGGAAAACACGAAAGTCTTCCTCGCTCATGTTCAAATTCTGACGAGTCGCCGGTACCATTTCCTTCAAAAATAGCCAAAAGAATTGAGTTAATCATATAGAATTTAAGAGTAGTCAATAGTATTTCGTAGCATTATATGAACTTATTTATAAAAGCTTTTTCTTCATAATAGCATTTTATAGTTTTAATTCGGGTTGTACCTACCCGTTAAGTTCATACTTACTAGCTACTATATAACTCAACTACTACGCTTCTATATGAAAAACTTATTACAATAATATTTCGCGTTCAAACTTTATACAAAATATTACAAACTTACAATACCGCTATTATACATATAGGATGAAATATAGCACATAATAACTTTGCTACCCGGCAGCTATAAAAGCAATTCTAGTTAATAAGCAAGTTATTCAGCAAAAGAAATAAAGATACGTAATTCATAAGTCCAAAAATAAGTCATGCATTCTGGTTTTACTAAGACGACTTCCCATCCTTGGACTTGTGGAAAGTAACTGTTATGACCATTGGCTAGGCAGCATGTTGTAATGTCGTCAAAAGGATGAGGGTTTCGTAATGTCCAACAGCTTCGTAATTATCTAAAACCTTGTTTCTCACCCCAACTATTGAATCCGTCACTTGTGGGAAGGTTTTATTTAAAAGTTGTAACCCGATGTTCTTTTTCTCACTTTGGTAAGAAGCGAACATCACTAACCCGTAAGTATAACATGCTTCTTTATGTTGCATGTTACAAGCTCATTCTAACTCACGAAATCCTATGTTGGGATATGTTGAGTCAAAATTGGTTCTTAACTCGTAGCGTAAAATTGCATTTGGGTTCCCCGCATTTAACGCTTTAAAGAAAACACGATGTAACTTACGGTCTCCCCAATGTGATATACCCCACCTATCAAAGGAAAACCTTTTATAAACTAAGGCATTTCTGGAAAGTCTTTCAAATGTTTGACAAGTTAATTTCGCCATAACTAATTGTGCTGATGAATTCTGACCGACTCTAGACAAGATTTCCTCAATCATATCCTCTGGTAGGTCTTCTAAAATATTCGGTTGTCTACCCTTAATGTCCATTTTGTTTTTATACTGTAAAATAGACAAGGATTAGATTCGTAAAAGATAATTAACAAACAATACAAGTAATTTTTACATAGAACATAAAAGTACAAGCGCACTACAATATATATAATACACAACATGATTAGAACCCTCTAATCTGAATCACTGGTTTCTTCTTCTTCGGACTTGGTTCGTTTTCCTAATTTCTTAGGGATATATGGTGTTCCTCTAATACGAAAGGTCGTCTTCCACAATGGTTTAGAAAAACCTGGTGGTTTAGAGGTTCCCGGGTTATTGTTACAATTTAGAAAATACGGATTTTTCTGATACATATAAAGTTCATCGGGGTTGGAAACATGTTTCTCTATTTTTATACATTTTCCCTTATTATTTTCTTTTGATTTATTAAATTGGGTCGAGGTAATTTCTATAACATCATCGGAATCCTCATCGGGATCCGATTCATTGGAAAATTGGTAATCTTCCCAATAATTTGCTTCCTCTGCGGAAACACCATTGACCATTTTTAACTTTGGTCCGTTGGTTGAGGATTTTCTTTTATTTAATCGATTTACTGTAGGTATCAATATTTCTTCCTCCGGAACCTCTTCTTCTTCCGGTTCCTCCTCTTCCGGTTCCTCCTCTTCCGGTTCCTCTTCGGGAATTTGTGAATCTTCCCAAAGTATATTCGACTCTTCATTATTATTAGGTGAGTAGATGGGATTAGTACTAGTGATAGACATCTATCACACAATATCAAACATATTAAGAGGTTAATATATCACATAATAATTACATGTTAATAATATATAGTTTCCAACAAAAGTGTTAAGCAATCATTTTTAAAGAAAACACATTCTAAGTCCAGACTCACTAATGTATCCTAACAATCCCGATAAGACACACTAATGCAAATTTCTGGTTCTCTAAGACCAACGCTCGGATACCAACAGAAATGTCCCGTTCATATTGATTATAAACGTTCCATATTAATTGATTTCGTTGCGAGGTTTTGACCTCTATATGAGATATTTTTCAAAGACTGCATTCGTTTTTAAAACAAACCATAACCTTTATTTTATCGACAAGGTTAAAAGGACATCACCTAGATTATCCAGAAATGATAATCTAAAAATATCACACTTACACACTACCAATACATATTGGTTTACAATATTAATATGTTACAACAAAGTAAATCTCGAATGCAGTTTTAAACAATATTATACAAGCATGCTGACACCAAATCTTGTCCTTATTTTAGCATGCAACAGCGGAAGCTCTTAATAATCACCTAAGAATAAACATGCTTTAAACGTCAACAAAAATGTTGGTGAGTTATAGGTTTAACCTATATATTTATCAAATCGTAATAATAGACCACAAGATTTCATATTTCAATATACATCCCATACATAGAGATAAAAATCATTCATATGGTAAACACCCGGTAATCAACATTAACAAGATGCATATAAGAATATCCCCTATCATTCCGGGAAATCCTTCGGACATGATAAAAACGAATTCGAAGTACTAAAGCATCCGGTACTTTGGATGGGGTTCGTTAGGCCCAATAGATCTATCTTTAAGATTCGCGTCAATTAGTAGATCGGTTTACTAATTCTTAGGTTACCAAGCAAAAGGGGCATATTCGTCTTCGATCATTCACCCATATAATGTAGTTTCATTTACTTGTGTCTATTTCGTAAAACATTTATAAAACTGCATGTATTCTCATCCCAAAATATTAGATTTTAAAACTGGAACTATAACTCACTTTCACAGATTTTTACTTCGTCGGGAAGTAAGACTTGGCCACTGGTTTATTCACGAACCTATAACAAATATGTACATATATATCAAAGTATGTTCAAAATATATTTACAACATTTTTAATACGTTTTAATGTTTTAAGTTTATTAAGTCAGCTGTCCTCGTTAGTAACCTACAACTAGTTGTCTACAGTTAGATGTACAGAAATAAAACAATATATATTATCTCGAATCAATCCACGACCTCAGGCTAGATCACAACTCAAAGTATATATAATATTTTGGAATCAACCTCAACCCTGTATAGCTAACTCCAACATTACTACATATAGAGTATCTATGGTTGTTCCGAAATATATATATAGATGGGTCGATATGATATGTCAAAACATTGTATTCGTGTCTATGGTATTCCAAGATTACATAATATATTAGAATACATGTATAATACAATATGAGTTAGCTAGGATATGATTAATATAGATTTGTTACCAATTTTCACGTACCTACAACAAGAAAAATTATCCAATCTTGTTTTTTCCATAACTTCTTCGTTTTAAATCCGTTTTGAGTGATTCAAGTTGCTATGGTTTCATATTGAACTTAAGTTTATGAATCTAAACAGAAAAAGTATAAGTTTATAGTCAGAAATACAGGTTACAAGTCATTTTTGTAAAGGTAGTCATTTCAGTCGAAATAACGACGTCTAGATGACCATTTTGGAAAACATACTTTCACTTTGAGTTTAACCATGATTTTTGGATATAGTTTCATGTTCATAAGAAAAATCATTTTGGTAGAAGAACAACTTTTAAATCAAAGTTTATCATAGTTTTTAATTAACTAACCCAAAACAGCACGCGGTGTTACTACAACGGCGTATATCCGGTTTTACGATGTTTTCGTGTTTTCAGGTTTTAAATCATTAAGTTAGCATATAATATAGATATAGAACATGTGTCTAGTTGATTTTAAAAGTCAAGTTAGAAGGATTAACTTTTGTTTGCGAACAAGTTTAGAATTAACTAAACTATGTTCTAGTGATTACAAGTTTAAACCTTCGAATAAGGTAGTTTTATATATACGAATCGAATGATGTTATGAAC
Organism: Rutidosis leptorrhynchoides; assembly: GCF_046630445.1. Lineage (NCBI taxonomy): Eukaryota > Viridiplantae > Streptophyta > Magnoliopsida > Asterales > Asteraceae > Rutidosis > Rutidosis leptorrhynchoides. The sequence goes on from NC_092336.1 coordinate 411,805,847, forward strand.
ATCATTATTACCTCAGATTTTGTGGATAATCCTACTGGAAATGAGAAAAATAGATCTATCTTCAAAGGATCCTTGGATGGCATGAGAGTTCTTGAAGCAAAAGCATGACACGAAAACAAGTTCAAGTAAGATTTCCACTCGAAACAAGATTGTTATAGTTATAGAAATTGAATCAAAGTTTGAGTATGAGTATTACCTTGAATTAGAAAGATATCTTACTGTAAATATGAAAGATTTCTTGAGATTGGATGATCACTTGAAATGGATTTGCAAGATTGAAAGTAAGCTAGCAAACTTGGAAGTGTTGTTGGTGTGTTCTTGAGTAGTTGTTTTATAACTTGGTTTATGTATGGATTTATGAACTAGATTGAGCTAGATTTTGTTGAATATGATGAAGAATACTTAGAACAAAGGAAGAACACTTGAGAGAGAGTAATTTGATTCAAGAAACATGCAAAGTGAATGTGTTTGTGAGCTCTCCATTTCACGTGAATGTGTAGGGTCAATATAGGCTCCATTAGTTTGTAATTTTGTGAGATATTTAATGCTAGATGTTAAATGATGGTTCCCACAAGGTTAGGTGACTCACATGGGCTGCTAAGAGCTGATCATTGGAGTGTATATACCAATAGTAAATACATTTAGAAGCTAGGTATTGTACGAGTATGAATACGGGTGCATACGAGTAGAATTGTTGATGAAAATGAACGAGGATGTAATTGTAAGCATTTTTGTTAAGTAGAAGTACTTTGATAAGTGTCTTTAAGTCTTTCAAAAGTGTATGAATACATATTAAAACACTACATGTGTATACATTTTAACTGAGTTGTTAAGTCATCGTTAGTCGTTAATGTAAGTGTTGTTTTGAAACCTTTAAGTTAACGATCTTGTTAAATGTTGTTAACCCATTGTTTATTATATCTAATAAGATGTTAAATTATTAAATTATCATGATATTATGATGTATTAATATATCTTAATATGATATATATACAATTAAATGTCGTTACAACGATAATCGTTACATATATTGGTTCACAATTGCTTCCAGCTAATGAAAGGAACCGGTATCAGTTTATGTGGATGAAACATATTAACAGAAATGAAGATGATTTGTTGTTTCAAAGAAAGTATCGTTTGTTAGAAGAATTGGACATTACTCGGGTCGGAGTAGAAAAAATTGTGAAGAAAGACGTCATCAGTCAGTTCCATGTTATTAGATAAGATGAGAAGGAGTACAAGTTTACAGAAGTTGATTTTCAGAATTTGGATATGCTTGACATCATTCACATCAACAACTACCTCAGTATTCTTACAACTCGACCTTATGCTAAAACTCAAGCTTTGGAGGCTGTAAAGAGATACATGATGGAAACAATAGAACTGATGAGACATGAGGACTTTCAAACCAGTCTCGAAGTTAAAAGGAAAAAGATTCGAATTACATGTCCAGATCAATTTACAGAGGGACTGGAAGATATGAGAATGTTTCAAATACAATTCGAACCCGAAGGGTTTGTGTTTGTCAACTCACGGAAAGAAAAGGTGTTCATCCAAACGAAAGAGCTAAACAAATATTCAGATGGTACACATAAGGCTGCACTGAAGTATCTCAAGTTTCGTCAAAGCAAGTTTGATGACATTGACATGAAAATAGGTCTTGGAGAGTTCATTAAACACATTAGAGATCGTCTCAAACTCCAGATCCGAACTAGACAATTTAAGATTCTTCGTGGTCAAAGGAAAAGAAGATATTTCAAAGAAATAGATGAATATCCATTACATGAGGGAGATCCAAGAAAGGCATGGGGAGTCTGGAAACCTTCAAAGAAGATTTTAGATAATCAGGTTGAATTTTTTGACCCCACTGGTACAAGATGGAAAGCTACATTTGGACCTCTAAAGATTACTCAATAGGATTACATTGTAATTTTCACATTTAACACTAAGGGGGGATTGTTAGGACCCTAAAATGTATATAGTGTTAATGTGAAACAAGCCTAAATGATGGTTCCTTAGAAGAGGGATATATAAGGAACCTTAGTAGTCCTAATTAGATAGACATTGCATTGTCAACTAGTTTAAGAAGCTGTGGAATGTAAACTTACCGATTCTCTCTAATACCGAATCTGTTCTTTCCTTACCGAGCCTCACTCAATCTTATCACATCTTTGATTCTCACTATGATCTGACCAATCATTTGGTATCATAGCTTCCAGGGAGTGATATTACATCACTATATCGATCTAAAGATTGAAGATTACAGAATCTGTTCACATTCTATTAGATTGAATCACATTCGGTATCATCGAAGGTGAAAATCTGACGTTCAGATTCTTGTGATAAGTTCAGTAAAGGTTTATTAGGTGTATTAGAAAGAGTTTTGATCATCATTACTGTAACATCCCGTGTTTTTTCGTTAAATTTATTTTTAACACCGTCTTTTTTTTAGATAATATCTTTCGTTATCTAAATTCGTATCTTTCGTTAACTAACGTTCTTAATATTTCCGTTATTTGATTTAACATCTCTCATTTACTCTAGCATTTTTAAAATATTCATTCGGTTTATTCACGCACCCGCTTTGAAACTTGAGGGACCAAAGTTGGCTAGTTGGCAAACTAGTTAACTTGGTCAACTAGTCAACCCACCATCTCATCCACTCATTCATTACATCTTCCACCTCCCCATTTTCTCTACTTCCACTTTTTGATCTCAAACTCCAATATCACTAAATCATCATCTAAATTCGATCTAGGAAGCTTGCAACAAAACAAATTACATATTCGTGATCCTCTCTTCATCCTCTACATTTTGGTACCAATTTCATCTCATTTGGGTAACATTTCTAAAACTCTAGATTTCATGTTCTTAGTGTTTTTGACTAGAAATGGTGTTAATTAGTGTCTATGGCTCAAGTCTAACATGAATATGTGTTTGGTTTGCTCGATTTGTAGTTTTGAGTAACTAGTTTGAATATGAAAAATGGGTGTGTTTAATCTTGAATTTTGGATGATTAAATGTTGTTTAAATGTTAAAGTTCATGTATTAAATATGTTACTAGCATCATTAGCTTCATTTTAATGTGTAGGTTGATTTAGAAAAGCTCCATTTACAAAAATGATTGAATTTTTGATTTTGGTTAGGGTTTGATGAACTTTGAAATGAATTTTTGATACATTGAATGCTATGACATGTTGTTAGTAAGTTTTTAGTTGCAATGTATGTCTAATTACCTTTGAAACGGCATATCGTATGCGTAAATTGGATTCCCGAATCACCGTTTGCATTTTTGAGCTTGAAACGTTAAATAATGATCATTTATTGAGGTTTTCGTTATTGTGAATGATAGTTTTGGTAAATGAAAAGTATTTAGTTGTATTCCTTGTTAAATAACCTTTCCAATGATATAAGATACGTGTTTTGAATGTTTACGGTTCATAAGTTATGGTTGTTTGAAGTTGGATTTGTCTAAGTGTTCAAAAACTGCCAGACTTGCTGAACAGCCATTCTGAGCGCCGCTCAGGGTTCTGGATGAAATGTCCCATTCTGATTGATTAAAAACGTTCCATATTAATTGATTTCGTTGCGAGGTTTTGACCTCTATATGAGACGTTTTTCAAAGACTGCATTCATTTTTAAAACAAACCATAACCTTTATTTCATAAATAAAGGTTTAAAAAGCTTTACGTAGATTATCAAATAATGATAATCTAAAATATCCTGTTTACACACGACCATTACATAATGGTTTACAATACAAATATGTTACAACAAAATAAGTTTCTTGAATGCAGTTTTTACACAATATCATACAAGCATGGACTCCAAATCTCGTCCTTAGGATTCGCGTCAATTAGGGTGTCTGTTCCCTAATTTTTAGATTACCAGACTTAATAAAAAGGGGCATATTCGATTTCGATAATTCAACCATAGAATGTAGTTTCACGTACTTGTGTCTATTTTGTAAATCATTTATAAAACCTGCATGTATTCTCATCCCAAAAATATTAGATTTTAAAAGTGGGACTATAACTCACTTTCACAGATTTTTACTTCGTCGGGAAGTAAGACTTGGCCACTGGTTGATTCACGAACCTATAACAATATATACATATATATCAAAGTATGTTCAAAATATATTTACAACACTTTTAATATATTTTGATGTTTTAAGTTTATTAAGTCAGCTGTCCTCGTTAGTAACCTACAACTAGTTGTCCACAGTTAGATGTACAGAAATAAATCGATAAATATTATCTTGAATCAATCCACGACCCAGTGTATACGTATCTCAGTATTGATCACAACTCAAACAATATATATTTTGGAATCAACCTCAACCCTGTATAGCTAACTCCAACATTCACATATAGAGTGTCTATGGTTGTTCCGAAATATATATAGATGTGTCGACATGATAGGTCGAAACATTGTATACGTGTCTATGGTATCTCAAGATTACATAATATACAATACAAGTTGATTAAGTTATGGTTGGAATAGATTTGTTACCAATTTTCACGTAGCTAAAATGAGAAAAATTATCCAATCTTGTTTTACCCATAACTTCTTCATTTTAAATCCGTTTTGAGTGAATCAAATTGCTATGGTTTCATATTGAACTCTATTTTATGAATCTAAACAGAAAAGTATAGGTTTATAGTCGGAAAAATAAGTTACAAGTCGGTTTTGTAAAGGTAGTCATTTCAGTCGAAAGAACGACGTCTAGATGACCATTTTAGAAAACATACTTCCACTTTGAGTTTAACCATAATTTTTGGATATAGTTTCATGTTCATAATAAAAATCATTTTCTCTGAATAACAACTTTTAAATCAAAGTTTATCATAGTTTTTAATTAACTAACCCAAAACAGCCCGCGGTGTTACTACGACGGCGTAAATCCGGTTTTACGGTATTTTTCGTGTTTCCAGGTTTTAAATCATTAAGTTAGCATATCATATAGATATAGAACATGTGTTTAGTTGATTTTAAAAGTCAAGTTAGAAGGATTAACTTTTGTTTGCGAACAAGTTTAGAATTAACTAAACTATGTTCTAGTGATTACAAATTTAAACCTTCGAATAAGATAGCTTTATATGTATGAATCGAATGATGTTATGAACATCATTACTACCTTAAGTTCCTTGGATAAACCTACTGGAAAAGAGAAAAATGGATCTAGCTTCAATGGATCCTTGGATGGCTCGAAGTTCTTGAAGCAGAATCATGACACGAAAATAAGTTCAAGTAAGATCATCACTTGAAATAAGATTGTTATAGTTAGAGAAATTGAATCAAAGTTTGAATATGATTATTACCTTGTATTAGAATGATAACCTACTGTAAGAAACAAAGATTTCTTGAGGTTGGATGATCACCTTACAAGATTGGAAGTGAGCTAGCAAACTTGAAAGTATTCTTGATTTTATGAAACTAGAACTTTTGGAATTTATGAAGAACACTTAGAACTTGAAGATAGAACTTGAGAGAGATCAATTAGATGAAGAAAATTGAAGAATGAAAGTGTTTTTAGGTGTTTTTGGTCGTTGGTGTATGGATTAGATATAAAGGATATGTAATTTTGTTTTCATGTAAATAAGTCATGAATGATTACTCATATTTTTGTAATTTTATGAGATATTTCATGCTAGTTGCCAAATGATGGTTCCCACATGTGTTAGGTGACTCACATGGGCTGCTAAGAGCTGATCATTGGAGTGTATATACCAATAGTACATACATCTAAAAGCTGTGTATTGTACGAGTACGAATACGGGTGCATACGAGTAGAATTGTTGATGAAACTGAACGAGGATGTAATTGTAAGCATTTTTGTTAAGTAGAAGTATTTTGATAAGTGTATTGAAGTCTTTCAAAAGTGTATAAATACATATTAAAACACTACATGTATATACATTTTAACTGAGTCGTTAAGTCATCGTTAGTCGTTACATGTAAATATTGTTTTGAAACCTTTAGGTTAACGATCTTGTTAAATGTTGTTAACCCAATGTTTATAATATCAAAAGAGATTTTAAATTATTATATTATCATGATATTATGATGTACGAATATCTCTTAATATGATATATATACATTAAATGTCGTTACAACGATAATCGTTACATATATGTCTCGTTTCAAAATTATTAAGTTAGTAGTCTTGTTTTTACATATGTAGTTCATTGTTAATATACTTAATGATATGTTTAATTATCATAATATAATGTTAACTATATATATAACCATATATATGTCATCATATAGTTTTTACAAGTTTTAACGTTCGTGAATCACCGGTCAACTTGGGTGGTCAATTGTCTATATGAAACCTATTTCAATTAATCAAGTCTTAACAAGTTTGATTGCTTAACATGTTGGAAACATTTAATCATGTAAATATCAATCTCAATTAATATATATAAACATGGAAAAGTTCGGGTCACTACAGTACCTACCCGTTAAATAAATTTCGTCCCGAAATTTTAAGCTGTTGAAGGTGTTGACGAATCTTCTGGAAATAGATGCGGGTATTTCTTCTTCATCTGATCTTCACGCTCCCAGGTGAACTCGGGTCCTCTACGAGCATTCCATCGAACCTTAACAATTGGTATCTTGTTTTGCTTAAGTCTTTTAACCTCACGATCCATTATTTTGACGGGTTCTTCGATGAATTGGAGTTTTTCGTTGATTTGGATTTCATCTAACGGAATAGTGAGATCTTCTTTAGCAAAACATTTCTTCAAATTTGAGACGTGGAAAGTGTTATGTACAGCCGCGAGTTGTTGAGGTAACTCAAGTCGGTAAGCTACTGGTCCGACACGATCAATAATCTTGAATGGTCCAATATACCTTGGATTTAATTTCCCTCGTTTACCAAATCGAACAACGCCTTTCCAAGGTGCAACTTTAAGCATGACCATCTCTCCAATTTCAAATTCTATATCTTTTCTTTTAATGTCAGCGTAGCTCTTTTGTCGACTTTGGGCGGTTTTCAACCGTTGTTGAATTTGGATGATCTTCTCGGTAGTTTCTTGTATAATCTCCGGACCCGTAATCTGTCTATCCCCCACTTCACTCCAACAAATCGGAGACCTGCACTTTCTACCATAAAGTGCTTCAAACGGCGCCATCTCAATGCTTGAATGGTAGCTGTTGTTGTAGGAAAATTCTGCTAATGGTAGATGTCGATCCCAACTGTTTCCGAAATCAATAACACATGCTCGGAGCATGTCTTCAAGCGTTTGTATTGTCCTTTCGCTCTGCCCATCAGTTTGTGGATGATAGGCAGTACTCATGTCTAGACGAGTTCCTAATGCTTGCTGTAATGTCTGCCAGAATCTTGAAATAAATCTACCATCCCTATCCGAGATAATAGAGATTGGTATTCCATGTCTAGAGACGACTTCCTTCAAATACAGTCGTGCTAACTTCTCCATCTTGTCATCTTCTCTTATTGGCAGGAAGTGTGCTGATTTGGTGAGACGATCAACTATTACCCAAATAGTATCAAAACCACTTGCAGTCCTTGGCAATTTAGTGATGAAATCCATGGTAATGTTTTCCCATTTCCATTCCGGGATTTCGGGTTGTTGAAGTAGACCTGATGGTTTCTGATGTTCAGATTTGACCTTAGAACACGTCAAACATTCTCCTACGTATTTAGCAACATCGGCTTTCATACCCGGCCACCAAAAATGTTTCTTGAGATCCTTGTACATCTTCCCCGTTCCAGGATGTATTGAGTATCTAGTTTTATGAGCTTCTCTAAGTACCATATCTCTCATATCTCCAAATTTTGGTACCCAAATCCTTTCAGCCCTATACCGGGTTCCGTCTTCCCGAATATTAAGATGCTTCTCCGATCCTTTGGGTATTTCATCCTTTAAATTTCCCTCTTTTAAAACTCCTTGTTGCGCCTCCTTTATTTGAGTAATAAGGTTATTATGAATCATTATATTAATAGATTTTACTCGAATGGGTTCTCTGTCCTTCCTGCTCAAGGCATCGGCTACCACATTTGCCTTCCCCGGGTGGTAACGAATCTCAAAGTCGTAATCATTCAATAATTCAATCCACCTACGCTGCCTCATATTCAGTTGTTTCTGATTAAATATGTGTTGAAGACTTTTGTGGTCGGTATATATAATACTTTTGACCCCATATAAGTAGTGCCTCCAAGTCTTTAATGCAAACACAACCGCGCCTAATTCCAAATCATGCGTCGTATAATTTTGTTCGTGAATCTTCAATTGTCTAGACGCATAAGCAATCACCTTCGTTCGTTGCATTAATACACAACCAAGACCTTGCTTTGATGCATCACAATAAATCACAAAATCATCATTCCCTTCAGGCAATGACAATATAGGTGCCGTAGTTAGCTTTTTCTTCAATAACTGAAACGCTTTCTCTTGTTCATCATTCCATTCAAATTTCTTCCCTTTATGCGTTAATGCAGTCAAGGGTTTTGCTATTCTGGAAAAATCTTGGATGAACCTTCTGTAATAACCAGCTAGTCCTAAAAACTGGCGTATGTGTTTCGGAGTTTTCGGGGTTTCCCACTTTTTAACAGTTTCTATCTTTGCTGGATCCACCTTAATACCTTCTTTGTTCACTATGTGACCGAGGAATTGAACTTCTTCCAACCAAAATGCACACTTTGAAAACTTAGCGTACAATTCTTCCTTCCTCAATACTTCTAACACCTTTCTCAAATGTTCACCGTGTTCTTGGTCATTCTTTGAGTAAATAAGTATGTCATCAATGAAAACAATGACAAACTTGTCAAGGTATGGTCCACACACTCGGTTCATAAGGTCCATGAACACAGCTGGTGCATTAGTTAAACCAAACGGCATGACCATAAACTCGTAATGACCGTAACGTGTTCTGAAAGCAGTCTTTGGAATATCATCTTCTTTCACCCGCATTTGATGATACCAGGAACGTAAGTCAATCTTTGAATAAACAGACGAGCCTTGTAGTTGATCAAATAAGTCGTCGATTCTCGGTAGTGGGTAGCGATTCTTGATGGTAAGTTTGTGCAACTCTCGGTAGTCGATACACAACCTGAATGTACCATCTTTCTTCTTGACAAACAAAACAGGAGCTCCCCACGGTGATGTGCTTGGTCGAATGAAACCACGCTCTAAAAGTTCTTGTAATTGGCTTTGCAGTTCTTTCATCTCGCTGGGTGCGAGTCTGTAAGGAGCACGAGCTATTGGTGCAGCTCCTGGTACAAGATCTATTTGAAATTCCACAGATCGATGTGGGGGTAATCCCGGTAATTCTTTCGGAAATACATCGGGAAATTCTTTTGCAATGGGAACATCATTGATGCTCTTTTCTTCAGTTTGTACTTTCTCGACGTGTGCTAGAACAGCATAGCAACCTTTTCTTATTAGTTTTTGTGCCTTCAAATTACTAATAAGATGTAGCTTCGTGTTGCCCTTTTCTCCGTACACCATTAAGGGTTTTCCTTTTTCTCGTATAATGCGAATTGCATTTTTGTAACAGACGATCTCTGCTTTCACTTCTTTCAACTAGTCCATACCGATTATCACATCAAAACTCCCTAACTCTACTGGTATCAAATCAATCTTAAATGTTTCGCTAACCAGTTTAATTTCTCGATTCCGACATATTTTATCTGCTGAAATTAATTTACCATTTGCTAATTCGAGTAAAAATTTACTATCCAAAGGCGTCAATGGACAACTTAATTTAGCACAAAAATCTCTACTCATATAGCTTCTATCCGCACCCGAATCAAATAAAACGTAAGCAGATTTATTGTCAATAAGAAACGTACCCGTAACAAGCTCTGGGTCTTCCTGTGCCTCTGCCGCATTAATATTGAAAACTCTTCCGCGGCCTTGTCCATTCGTTTTCTCCTGGTTCGGGCAATTTCTAATAATGTGGCCCGGTTTTCCACATTTATAACAAACTACATTGGCATAACTTGCTCTGACACTACTTGTTCCGCCATTACTCGTTCCGACACCATTTGTTCCTTTCGTTCTATTAACCCCTGGTCCGTAAACCTCACACATCGCCGTGCTATGACCATTTCTTTTACACTTGTTGCAAAATTTGGTGCAGAACCCCGAGTGATACTTTTCACACCTTTGGCATAGCTGCTTCTGATTGTTGTTGTTGTTGCGGTTATTATCGTTGTTGGGATGATTGTTGTAGTTGCTGTTGCTGTTGTTGTTGTTGTTGTTGTTGGGCCGTTTGTTGTAGTTGCGATTGATGTTGCGATTGTTGGTATAATTGTTGCGATTATTGTTGTAATTGCTGTTGTTGTTGTATTGGTGATTCTTATCACCGTTATCCTCCCACTTTCTTTTGACTTGCTTCACATTGGCCTCTTCAGCAGTCTGTTCTTTAATTCTTTCTTCAATCTGGTTCACTAGTTTGTGAGCCATTCTACATGCCTGTTGTATAGAGGCGGGCTCGTGTGAACTTATATCTTCTTGGATTCTTTCCGGTAATCCTTTCACAAATGCGTCGATCTTCTCTTCCTCATCTTCGAATGCTCCCGGACACAATAGGCACAATTCTGTGAATCGTCTTTCGTACGTGGTAATATCAAATCCTTGGGTTCGTAACCCTTTAAGTTCTGTCTTGAGCTTATTGACCTCGGTTCTGGGACGGTACTTCTCGTTCATCAAGTGCTTGAATGCTGACCACGGTAGTGCGTACGCATCGTCTTGTCCCACTTGCTCTAGATAGGTATTCCACCATGTTAACGCAGAACCTGTGAAGGTATGCGTAGCGTACTTCACTTTGTCCTCTTCAGTACACTTACTTATGGCAAACACCGATTCGACCTTCTCGGTCCACCATTTCAATCCGATCGGTCCTTCGGTTCCATCAAATTCCAAAGGTTTGCAGACAGTGAATTCTTTGTAGGTGCATCCTACACGATTTCCTGTACTGCTAGATCCAAGGTTATTGTTGGTATGTAGCGCAGCCTGTACTGCAGCTATGTTTGAAGCTAGAAAAGTACGGAATTCCTCTTCATTCATATTCACGGTGTGTCGAGTAGTCGGTGCCATTTCCTTCAAAATAGTCAAATGGAACAAGTTAATCATACAGAATATTAAGAGTAGTTAATAGTATTTCGTAGCATAATATGAACTCATTTATAAAAGCTTTTTCTTCATATTAGCGTTTTATAAGTTTAAATTCGGGTAGTACCTACCCGTTAAGTTCATACTTAGTAGCTAATATACAATTCAACTACTACAATTCTATATGAAAAACTGATTATAATAATATTTCGCGTTCAAACTTTTATACAATATTTTACAAACTTATAATACCGCTTATTTTACATAAAGCATGAAATATAGCACACAATAACTTTGATACAAGAAAGTTGTGAAGATAATTCTAGCTAGTACACAAGTCGTTCAGCAAAGGCAATAAAGACACGTAATTCATACGTCCAGAAACAAGTCATGCATTCTGGTTTTACTAGGATTACTTCCCATCTTTGGTCTTGTGGAACATAACCGTTATGGCCGTTGATAAGACAGCGTGTTGTAACGTCGTCAAAAGGACGAGGGTTACGTAATGTCCAACAGTTCCGTAACAATCTAAAAACCTCATTTCTTACCCCAATTACCGACTCCGTCACTTGTGGAAACGTTTTGTTTAATAGTTGTAGCCCGATGTTCTTGTTCTCACTTTGGTGAGAAGCGAACATTACTAATCCGTAAGCATAACATGCTTCTTTATGTTGCATGTTAGCTGCTTTTTCTAAATCACGAAGTCCAATATTCAGATATATTGAGTCAAAATAATTTCTTAACCCGTTGCGTAAAATAGCATTTGGGTTCCCCGCAATATATGCGTCAAAGTAAACACATCGTAACTTATGGGTTTCCCAATGTGCTATCCCCCATCTTTCAAACGAAAGTCTCTTATAAACCAAGACATTCTTGGAACGTTCTTCGAATGTCTTACAAACTGATCTCGCCTTAAATAGTTGTGCCGAGGAATTCTGGCCGACTCTAGACAAGATTTCATCAATCATGTCTCCGGGTAGGTCTCTTAAAATATTGGGTTGTCTATCCATTTTGTGTTTTTAAACTGTAAAATAGACAAGAGTTAAATTCATAAAAAAATACTTATTAATACAAGCAATTTTTACATATATCATAAAGCATAAGAACACTATATTACATATATTACACCACACGAATACAACTATCTTATTCCGACTCGCTCGTTTCTTCTTCTTCGATTTTGGTTCGTTTTGTCAAGTTTCTAGGGATATATGATGTTCCCCTAATACGAGCCGTCGTTGTCCACATTGGTTTAGAAAAACCTGGTGGTTTAGAGGTTCCCGGGTCATTGTTACAACTTAAGGACTTCGGGGGTTGACGATACATATAAAGTTCATCGGGGTTGGAATTAGATTTCTCTATTTTTATGCCCTTTCCCTTATTATTTTCTTTTGCCTTTTTAAATTCAGTTGGGGTAATTTCTATAACATCATTGGAATTCTCGTCGGAATCCGATTCATCGGAGAATTGGTAATCCTCCCAATATTTTGCTTCCTTGGCGGAAACACCATTGACCATAATTAACCTTGGTCGGTTGGTTGAGGATTCTCTTTTACTTAACCGTTTTATTATTTCCCCCACCGGTTCTATTTCTTCTTCCGGTTCCGATTCTTCCTCCGGTTCCGATTCTTCTTCCGGTTCCGACTCTTCTTCCGGTTCCTCTTCGGGAACTTGTGAATCAGTCCACGAATCATTCCAATTTACATTTGACTCTTCATTATTATTAGGTAAGTCAATGGGACTTGTTCTAGAGGTAGACATCTATCACATAATATCAAACACGTTAAGAGATTAATATATCACATAATATTCATATGTTAAAAATATATAGTTTTCAACAAAAATGTTAAGTAATGATTTTTAAAGAAAACACGGTCGAAGTCCAGACTCACTAATGCATCCTAACAAACTTGATAAGACACACTAATGCAAATTTTCTGGTTCTCTAAGACCAACGCTCGGATACCAACTGAAATGTCCCGTTCTTATTGATTAAAAACGTTCCATATTAATTGATTTCGTTGCGAGGTTTTGACCTCTATATGAGACGTTTTTCAAAGACTGCATTCATTTTTAAAACAAACCATAACCTTTATTTCATAAATAAAGGTTTAAAAAGCTTTACGTAGATTATCAAATAATGATAATCTAAAATATCCTGTTTACACACGACCATTACATAATGGTTTACAATACAAATATGTTACAACAAAATAAGTTTCTTGAATGCAGTTTTTACAAAATATCATACAAGCATGGACTCCAAATCTCGTCCTTATTTAAGTATGCGATAGCGGAAGCTCTTAATAATCACCTGAGAATAAACATGCTTAAAACGTCAACAAAAAATGTTGGTGAGTTATAGGTTTAACCTATATATATCAAATCGTAACAATAGACCACAAGATTTCATATTTCAATACACATCCCATACATAGAGATAAAAATCATTCATATGGTGAACACCTGGTAACCGACAATAACAAGATGCATATATAAGAATATCCCCATCATTCCGGGACACCCTTCGGATATGATATAAATTTCGAAGTACTAAAGCATCCGGTACTTTGGATGGGGTTTGTTAGGCCCAATAGATCTATCTTTAGGATTCGCGTCAATTAGGGTGTCTGTTCCCTAATTCTTAGATTACCAGACTTAATAAAAAGGGGCATATTCGATTTCGATAATTCAACCATAGAATGTAGTTTCACGTACTTGTGTCTATTTTGTAAATCATTTATAAAACCTGCATGTATTCTCATCCCAAAAATATTAGATTTTAAAAGTGGGACTATAACTCACTTTCACAGATTTTTACTTCGTCGAGAAGTAAGACTTGGCCACTGGTTGATTCACGAACCTATAACAATATATACATATATATCAAAGTATGTTCAAAATATATTTACAACACTTTTAATATATTTTGATGTTTTAAGTTTATTAAGTCAGCTGTCCTCGTTAGTAACCTACAACTAGTTGTCCACAGTTAGATGTACAGAAATAAATCGATAAATATTATCTTGAATCAATCCACGACCCAGTGTATACGTATCTCAGTATTGATCACAACTCAAACTATATATATTTTGGAATCAACCTCAACCCTGTATAGCTAACTCCAACATTCACATATAGAGTGTCAATGGTTGTTCCGAAATATATATAGATGTGTCGACATGATAGGTCGAAACATTGTATACGTGTCTATGGTATCTCAAGATTACATAATATACAATACAAGTTGATTAAGTTATGGTTGGAATAGATTTGTTACCAATTTTCACGTAGCTAAAATGAGAAAAATTATCCAATCTTGTTTTACCCATAACTTCTTCATTTTAAATCCGTTTTGAGTGAATCAAATTGCTATGGTTTCATATTGAACTCTATTTTATGAATCTAAACAGAAAAGTATAGGTTTATAGTCGGAAAAATAAGTTACAAGTCGGTTTTGTAAAGGTAGTCATTTCAGTCGAAAGAACGACGTCTAGATGACCATTTTAGAAAACATACTTCCACTTTGAGATTAACCATAATTTTTGGATATAGTTTCATGTTCATAATAAAAATCATTTTCTCTGAATAACAACTTTTAAATCAAAGTTTATCATAGTTTTTAATTAACTAACCCAAAACAGCCCGCGGTGTTACTACGACGGCGTAAATCCGGTTTTACGGTATTTTTCGTGTTTCCAGGTTTTAAATCATTAAGTTAGCATATCATATAGATATAGAACATGTGTTTAGTTGATTTTAAAAGTCATGTTAGAAGGATTAACTTTTGTTTGCGAACAAGTTTAGAATTAACTAAACTATGTTCTAGTGATTACAAGTTTAAACCTTCGAATAAGATAGCTTTATATGTATGAATCGAATGATGTTATGAACATCATTACTACCTTAAGTTCCTTGGATAAACCTACTGGAAAAGAGAAAAATGGATCTAGCTTCAATGGATCCTTGGATGGCTCGAAGTTCTTGAAGCAGAATCATGACACGAAAACAAGTTCAAGTAAGATCATCACTTGAAATAAGATTGTTATAGTTAGAGAAATTAAACCAAAGTTTGAATATGATTATTACCTTGTATTAGAATGATAACCTACTGTAAGAAACAAAGATTTCTTGAGGTTGGATGATCACCTTACAAGATTGGAAGTGAGCTAGCAAACTTGAAAGTATTCTTGATTTTATGAAACTAGAACTTTTGGAATTTATGAAGAACACTTAGAACTTGAAGATAGAACTTGAGAGAGATCAATTAGATGAAGAAAATTGAAGAATGAAAGTGTTTGTAGGTGTTTTTAGTCGTTGGTGTATGGATTAGATATAAAGGATATGTAATTTTGTTTTCATGTAAATAAGTCATGAATGATTACTCATATTTTTGTAATTTTATGAGATATTTCATGCTAGTTGTCAAATGATGGTTCCCACATGTGTTAGGTGACTCACATGGGCTGCTAAGAGCTGATCATTGGTGTGTATATACCAATAGTACATACATCTAAAAGTTGTGTATTGTACGAGTACGAATACGGGTGCATACGAGTAGAATTGTTGATGAAACTGAACGAGGATGTAATTGTAAGCATTTTTGTTAAGTAGAAGTATTTTGATAAGTGTATTGAAGTCTTTCAAAAGTGTATAAATACATATTAAAACACTACATGTATATACATTTTAACTGAGTCGTTAAGTCATCGTTAGTCGTTACATGTAAATATTGTTTTGAAACCTTTAGGTTAACGATCTTGTTAAATGTTGTTAACCCAATGTTTATAATATCAAAAGAGATTTTAAATTATTATATTATCATGATATTATGATGTACGAATATCTCTTAATATGATATATATACATTAAATGTCGTTACAACGATAATCGTTACATATATGTCTCGTTTCAAAATTATTAAGTTAGTAGTCTAGTTTTTACATATGTAGTTCATTGTTAATATACTTAATGATATGTTTAATTATCATAATATAATGTTAACTATATATATAACCATATATATGTCATCATATAGTTTTTACAAGTTTTAACGTTCGTGAATCACCGGTCAACTTGGGTGGTCAATTGTCTATATGAAACCTATTTCAATTAATCAAGTCTTAACAAGTTTGATTGCTTAACATGTTGGAAACATTTAATCATGTAAATATCAATCTCAATTAATATATATAAACATGGAAAAGTTCGGGTCACTACACTGGAGCACCGCTCCGGGCCCCGGCTGCCTAAAAATATGCATTTTTGTTTAATTCTAAATATGCTACACACCCCCGATCAACATGAAACTTGGCCAACATGCTTATATATGATTAAAAACCCCAGAAAAATTGTCGGATACCCGACCCGACCCCATTGACTTTTTCGTTGACTGTGACCAAGTTTGACTTTTAGTCAAACTTAACCAAACATTTATGCAATCGTACTAACATGCTTTTATACTTATATCTTGCATGAAACTTGACAACGTGATTCACATGCTACATAATCGAGTCGTAACGAGCCATATAACTAATTGAACACATTTTGCAGGACCTTGTGTCGTAACCGGTTAATTGATATAAATTACTTGTTTAGGTCAAGTCTAAGCAACTTTCATGCACACGTTTACTTTGTGAAGTACATTTATACTCGTGCACTCGAGGTGAGATCATAGTCCCACCTTTTCAATAACTTTTATACTTTTAAATCGTGGGCTAAGAAACATATACTTTGTATACATTTTATACGGTTTATACTCTTATACTTTGAACACAAATACGAAAGAAAAGATACGTACGAGTTAGAAAAAAAATACTCAAGTCCAATTATCATCAGTTACACTTGTAGGGTGTAAGCGTGAACTTATGTTTTGTGGCCATACGGGTTTAACGAACCCTCATTAGGATGGTTCGCTACCGTTAGCGGGTGAAATATAATTTTATCGGAATAGTGTAGGTTCTAACACTATATGCAGAGGTAAGAGTCAGTTAAGCTTTGATAATTGGATGCTCGTGATACAAACACATCTATTGAGATGTATACGCTTGATATTCGGTTTATACTAAATCTTGTGGTTCAAAAACATACTTTTACAAATACACCTATGATTTCACCAACGTTTTTCGTTGACAGTTTTCTATATGTTTCTCAGGTTCATGATTGGCTATTTGATACATGCTTCCGCGTACACTCATACTTGCTTGGGGTCAAGCATACATGCATACTCTTTGATTACTTGCTTGGAGTCAAGCACACATGTATACGCTAGTAATAGAACCTTTGGATTCAAACAAATGTTTACATACATATTTACGCTATTTATAGCAACCCTGATTTTAAACTAATTGTGTCGCAAGTTATTTCATTTATACTCTATAACTTTTGTAAACTTAAACTTATTGTCGAACCGTTTGGTAAACTAAACTTTGTAAGTCTTGTAATTTCAAATGAATGCGACATACTTTTGGTCAAATGCGTCTCATATAGGGACTATGACAACGTAACGGGGCCAAAGTTAACGGCGCAGTCAATGACGATTTTGTCGGGTTGCTAAATATGGTATCATAGCATTTGTTGTAGGGATCTAGGATATGCATTAGTGTGTCTGACAAAGTCGTTAGGATGAATTAGTGAGTCTAGACTACAAGCGGATAGTTAACCATTGCATTCTGACTTGCATTTGCTATAGATAGCACTTACTTGACTACTTGTGCATTCATACTTGAATCTTTCTTAGGTGAACTACTTAATGGTACCAAACTTTCATCATACGAATCCGTATTCTGCCACTTTCTGGTAACACTCGTAAATTCAAGATTCATACGCGTAAGGATGACGACGACTTCATTAGTCACACTAGTTCGGGAACTCTGTCTCTTCGGTTGTTATTCGTTACCTCCCGGCTTACTATCCACAAGTGTTGTAAAGTTACCACCACTACTTTAGATAAGTATCGTCATCACTACTTATCACTACGGTTGCGTACTACTTGTTATCATAATTCGTTACTCTTTTCGTGCCTAAAGACGTTATTGTTTAACTTGAACCGCATTGACGTGAACAATCATTTATACACTTCCCTTGGGAAATGCTTCTTTAGAGTTGCACAAATTCTTTTGATTAAATACGAGTCACGTTAGTGATGTCGCTTTACTTTGTTCATTTTAAATTTTAACGATTTCACGAACTTGAATTTATGGAGTGATGTGGGAATGGAGGTATGAGTTGGTATAATATGACGACACTCGATCAATGTGGTTATATTATAGTAAGTCATACCAAAGTTTTAATGACTCGTGAGGGTGATTGGACTCGATCAACCTAATCACCACCATGTGCCATGTACATGACTTCATTTTTCTTGTTGGACATCCGAAAACTCCGAGAATATTGATAACAACCATACCAAGGACACACCTTCGATTATTGCCAAACCATATTTATGCTTCTGAATGAATGACAAATTCTTTCAACTTCAAACATATGTTACACGTGTATACTATCTCGTTTTCGCACAGTTTTATCGACGAACTACAATATGCTTGATATGCTCACATCGAGGAAGAAATTTCTCTCGCATTAAACTCGTACTTTTGTATAAGGAAATCTTTTATCTAAATTCTCAATGGAGAGAGAGAGACTCTTCACGTTATACTAGTATTCGCCACGAGGGTGAATAGTCCTAGCGAACGTTTTCGGAAACCGATAAATCTTTCGCGACGCGAATTTCTTGAGAAACAAAAACTTGTTCAAATATATCTTAAAGGAATGTACCTCGTCTCGGATCAAGATTCTTGTTTCACTTCTAGATTTTTGGGGTGCGTTACAAAAAGTCTCGGGACCACGTTTAGACATGAGTACGACGTACAAACCACAAACCGACGGACCAAGCAAACGTACGATTCAAACATTGGAAAACATATCATGAACTTGTATTGTTGCCTTTAATTGATTCCTCTCACAACGATAGTTATCATTTGAGTATCAACGCCGCACATTTTTTGAAACTTTTTATAACCGCAAAGGTCGTTCTCCTATTCGCTGGACCGAAGTAGGTGACAAGTAAACCACCGGACCCGAACTCATTCACGAAATAATCGTTAAAATCATTCAAACCCAAGAGAGGCTCAAGACGGCCCGTAGTCGCCAAAAGAGCTATGCCGATGCTAGACGTAAACTTTTCGAATCCCAAGTGGGTAGCCGCATAACATTAAAAATCGCACCTCGGAAAGGTGTAACCCGTTTCGGGAAATGTTGAAAGCTAAATCCGCAATATTCTGATCCTTTTGAAATCTTTGGGCGTATTGGACCCGTTGCTTACCGTTTCGAACCCTTCTGACTCAATTGAGCTCCATTCATCCTACATTCAGTGTATCAAACTTAAAGACGTGTCTTGAGAAACAAGAACTTGTTATCATTTTCGATGTGCTTACTATCGACTATACACTCCACTTTCTAGGAGAACCGGTTGGAATTATGGATCGTGAAACCAAACTTTAAAACAATGTAAAATCCCGACTATCAAAGTTCGTTGAAATGCCCAAGGAAGTACCTTCGTTGATTCGTAGAATTGGCAACGCAAGATCTCGAGGAAGAAACAACAACTATTACTTCCAACTAAATTTCGGGATGAAATTTCTTTTAAGGTGTGGGTAATCTAACATCCCGCGTTTTTTCGTTAAATTTATTTTTAACACCGTCTTTTTTTTAGATAATATCTTTCGTTATCTAAATTCGTATCTTTCATTAACTAACGTTCTTAATATTTCCGTTATTTGATTTAACATCTCTGAATTACTCTAGCGTTTTTAAAATATTCGTTCGGTTAATTCACGCACCCGCTTTGAAACTTGAGGGACCAAAGTTGGCTAGTGGGGAAACTAGTTGACTAGGTCAACTAGTCAATCCACCATCTCATCCACTCATTCACTCCATCTTCCACCTCCCTATTTTTTCTACTTCCACTTTTTGATCTCAAACTCCAATATCACTAAATCATCATCTAAATTCAATCTAGGAAGCTTTCAACAAAACAAATTACATATTCGTGATCCTCTCTTCATCCTCATCATTTTGGTACCAATTTCATCTCGTTTGGGTAACATTTCTAAAACTCTAGATTTCATGTTCTTAGTGTTTTTGACTAGAAATGGTGTTAATTAGTGTCTATGGCTCAAGTCTAACATGAATATGTGTTTGGTTTGCTCGATTTGTTGTTTTGAGTAACTAGTTTGAATATGAATAATGAGTGTGTTTAATCTTGAATTTTGGATGATTAAATGTTGTTTAAATGTTGAAGTTCATGTATTAAATGTGTTACTAGCATCATTAGCTTCATTTTGATGTGTATGTTGATTTAGAAAAGCTCCATTTACAAAATGATTGAATTCTTGATTTTGGTTAGGGTTTGATGAACTTTGAAATGAACTTCGATACATTGAATGCTATGACATGTTGTTAGTAAGTGTTTAGTTTTAATGTATGTCTAATTACCTTTTAAACGGCGTATCCTATGCATAAATTGGATTCCCGAATCCCCGTTTGCATTTTTGAGCTTGAAACGTTAAATAATGATCATTTATTGAGGTTTTCATTGTTTTTAATGATGTTTTTGGTAAATGAAAAGTGTTTAGTTGTATTCCTTGTTAAATTACCTTTCCAACGATATAAGATACGTATTTTGAATGTTTACGGTTCATAAGTTATGGTTGTTTGAAGTTGGATTCGTCTAAGTGTTCAAAAACTGCCAGACTTGCTGAACAACCATTCTGAGCGCCGCTCAGGATTCTGGAGCGCCCCTCCGGGCCCCGGCTGTCCAAAAATACGCATTTTTGTTTAATTCTAACTATGCTACACACCCCCGATCAACATGAAACTTGGCCAACATGCTTATATATGATTAAAAATCCCGGAAAAATTGTCGGATACCCGACCCGACCCCGTTGATTTTTTCGTTGACATTGACCAAGTTTGACTTTTAGTCAAACTTAACCAAATACTTATGCAATCGTACTAACGTGCTTTTATACTTATATCTAGCATGAAACTTGACAACGTGATTCATATGCTACATAATCGAGTCGTAACGAGCCATATGACTAATTGAACACATTTCGCCCGACCTTGTGTCGTAACCGGTTAATTGATACAAATTACTTGTTTAGGTTAAGGCTAAGCAACTTTTGTAGTGACCCGAACTTTTCCATGTTTATATATATTAATTGAGATTGATATTTACATGATTAAATGTTTCCAACATGTTAAGCAATCAAACTTGTTAAGACTTGATTAATTGAAATATGTTTCATATAGACAATTGACCACCCAAGTTGACCGGCGATTCACGAACGTTAAAACTTGTAAAAATGACATGACGATATATATATGGATATACATATGACTAACATGAGATTATGATAAGTATCTCCATAAGTATATTAACAATGAGTTATATACATATAAACAAGACTACTAACTTAAGGATTTCGAAACGAGACATATATGTAACGATTATCGTTGTAACGACATTTAAATGTATATATATCATATTAAGATATATTAATATATCATAATATCATGATAATATAATAATTTAACATCTCATTAGATATAATAAACAATGGGTTAACAACATTAATTGAGATCGTTAACTTAAAGGTTTCAAAACAACACTTACATGTAACGACTAACGATGACTTAACGACTCAGTTAAAATGTATATACATGTAGTGTATTTAGATGTATTAAAATACTTTTGGAAGACTTCAAGACATATATCAAAACACTCATACTTAACGAAAATGGTTACAGTTACTTTTCCATTCTTTTGTTTCATCAACAATTCTACTCGTATGCACCCGTATTCATACTCGTACAATACACAGCTTTTAGATGTATGTACTATTGGTATATACACTCCAATGATCAGCTCTTAGCAGCCCATGTGAGTTACCTAACACATGTGGGAACCATCATTTGGCAACTAGCATGAAATATCTCATAAAATTACAAAAATATGAGTAATCATTCATGACTTATTTACATGAAAACAAAATTACATATCCTTTATATCTAATCCATACACCAACGACCAAAAACACCTACAAACATTTTCATTCTTCAATTTTCTTCATCTAATTGATCTCTCTCAACTTCTATCTTCAAGTTCTAAGTGTTCTTCATATATTCTACAAGTTCTAGTTACATAAAATCAAGAATACTTTCAAGTTTGCTAGCTCACTTTCAATCTTGTAAGGTGATCATCCAACCTCAAGAAATCTTTGTTTCTAACAGTAGGTTATCATTCTAATACAATGTAATAATCATATTTAAACTTTGGTTCAATTTCTATAACTATAACAATCTTATTTCAAGTGATGATCTTACTTGAACTTGTTTTCGTGTCATGATTCTGCTTCAAGAACTTCGAGCCATCCACGGATCCGTTGAAGCTAGATCCATTTTTCTCTTTTCCAGTAGGTTTATCCAAGGAACTTAAGGAAGTAATTATGTTCATAACATCATTCGATTCATACATATAAAGCTATCTTATTCGAAGGTTTAAACTTGTAATCACTAGAACATAGTTTAGTTAATTCTAAACTTGTTCGCAAACAAAAGTTAATCCTTCTAACTTGACTTTTAAAATCAACTAAACACATGTTATATATCTATATGATATGCTAACTTAATGATTTAAAACCTGGAAACACGAAAAACACCGTAAAACCGGATTTACGCCGTCGTAGTAACACCGCGGGCTGTTTTGGGTTAGTTAATTAAAAACTAAGATAAACTTTGATTTAAAAGTTGTTATTCTGACAAAATGATTTTTATTATGAACATGAAACTATATCCAAAAATTATGGTTAAACTCAAAGTGGAAGTATGTTTTCTAAAATGGTCATCTAGACGTCGTTCTTTCGACTGAAATGACTACCTTTACAAAAACGACTTGTAACTTATTTTTCTGACTATAAACCTATACTTTTTCTATTTAGATTCATAAAATAGAGTTCAATATGAAACCATAGCAATTTGATTCACTCAAAACGGATTTAAAATGAAGAAGTTATGGGTAAAACAAGATTGGATAATTTTTCTCATTTTAGCTACGTGAAAATTGGTAACAAATCTATTCCAACCATAATTTAATCAACTTGTATTGTATATTATGTAATCTTGAGATACCATAGACACGTATACAATATTTCGACCTATCATGTCGACACATCTATATATATTTCGGAACAACCATAGACACTCTATATGTGAATGTTGGAGTTAGCTATACAGGGTTGAGGTTGATTCCAAAATATATATGGTTTGAGTTGTGATCAATAATGAGATACGTATACACTGGGTCGTGGATTGATTCAAGATAATATTTATCGATTTATTTCTGTACATCTAACTGTGGACAACTAGTTGTAGGTTACTAACGAGGACAGCTGACTTAATAAACTTAAAACATCAAAATATATTAAAAGTGTTGTAAATATATTTTGAACATACTTTGATATATATGTATATATTGTTATAGGTTCGTGAATCAACCAGTGGCCAAGTCTTACTTCCCGACGAAGTAAAAATCTGTGAAAGTGAGTTATAGTCCCACTTTTAAAATCTAATATTTTTGGGATGAGAATACATGCAGGTTTTATAAATGATTTACAAAATAGACACAAGTACGTGAAACTACATTCTATGGTTGAATTATCGAAATCGAATATGCCCCTTTTTATTAAGTCTGGTAATCTAAGAATTAGGGAACAGACACCCTAATTGACGCGAATCCTAAAGATAGATCTATTGGGCCTAACAAACCCCATCCAAAGTACCGAATGCTTTAGTACTTCGAAATTTATATCATATCCGAAGGGTGTCCCGGAATGATGGGGATATTCTTATATATATGCATCTTGTTAACGTCGGTTACCAGGTGTTCACTATATGAATGATTTTTATCCCTATGTATGGGATGTGTATTGAAATATGAAATATTGTGGTCTATTATTATGATTTGATATATATAGGTTAAACCTATAACTCACTAACATTTTTGTTGACGTTTTAAGCATGTTTATTCTCAGGTGATTATTAAGAGCTTCCGCTGTCGCATACTTAAATAAGGACGAGATTTGGAGTCCATGCTTGTATGATATTGTGTAAAAACTGCATTCAAGAAACTTATTTTGTTGTAACATATTTGTATTGTAAACCATTATGTAATGGTCGTGTGTAAACAGGATATTTTAGATTATAATTATTTGATAATCTACGTAAAGCTTTTTTAAAACCTTTATCTATGAAATAAAGGTTATGGTTTGTTTTAAAAATGAATGCAGTCTTTGAAAAACGTCTCATATAGAGGTGAAAACCTCGCAACGAAATCAATTAATATGGAACGTTTTTAATCAATAAGAACGGGACATTTCAGTTGGTATCCGAGGGTTGGTCTTAGAGAACCAGAATTTTGCATTAGTGTGTCTTATCGAGTTTGTTAGGATGCATTAGTGAGTCTGGACTTCGACCTTGTTTTCTTTAAAAATGATTGCTTAACATTTTTGTTGGAAACTATATATTTTTAACATATGAATATTATGTGATATATTAATCTCTTAACGTGTTTAATATTATGTGATAGATGTCTACCTCTAGAACAAGTCCCAATGACTCACCTAATAATAATGAAGAGTCAAATGTAAATTGGAATGATTCGTGGACTGATTCACAATTTCCCGAAGAGGAACCGGAAGAAGAGTCGGAACCGGAAGAAGAATCGGAACCGGAAGAAGAATCGGAACCGGAAGAAGAAATAGAACCGGTGGGAGAAATAATAAAACGGTTAAGTAAAAGAGAATCCTCAACCAACCGACCAAGGTTAATTATGGTCAATGGTGTTTCCGCCAAGGAAGCAAAATATTGGGAGGATTACCAATTCTCCGATGAATCGGATTCCGACGAGAATTCCGATGATGTTATAGAAATTACCCCAACTGAATTTAAAAAGGTAAAAGAAAATAATAAGGGAAAGCGCATAAAAATAGAGAAATCTAATTCCAACCCCTATGAACTTTATATGTATCGTCAACCCCCGAAGTCCTTAAGTTGTAACAATGACCCGGGAACCTCTAAACCACCAGGTTTTTCTAAACCAATGTGGACAACGACGGCTCGTATTAGGGGAACATCATATATCCCTAGAAACTTGGCAAAATGAACCAAAACCGAACAAGAAGAAATGAGCGAGTCGGAATAAGATAGTTGTATTCGTGTGGTGTAATATATGTAATATAGTGTGCTTATGCTTTATGATATATGTAAAAATTGCTTGTATTAATAAGTATTTTTTTTATGAATCTAACTCTTGTCTATTTTACAGTATAAAAACACAAAATGGATAGACAACCCAATATTTTAAAAGACCTACCCGGAGACATGATTGATGAAATCTTGTCTAGAGTCGGTCAGAATTCCTCGGCACAACTATTTAAGGCAAGATCAGTTTGTAAGACATACGAAGAACGTTCCAAGAATGCCTTGGTTTATAAAAGGCTTTCGTTCGAAAGATGGGGGATATCACATTGGGAAATCCATAAGTTACGATGTGTTTACTTTGACGCATATATTGCGGGGAACCCAAATGCTATTTTACGCAACGGGTTAAGAAATTATTTTGACTCAGTATATCCGAATATAGGACTTCGTGATTTAGAAAAAGAAGCTAACATGCAACATAAAGAAGCATGTTATGCTTACGGGTTAGTAATGTTCGCTTCTCACCAAAGTGAGAACAAGAACATCGGGCTACAACTATTAAACAAAACGTTCCCACAAGTGACGGAGTCGGTAATTGGGGTAAGAAATGAGGTTTTTAGATTGTTACGGGACTGTTGGACATTACGTAACCCTCATCCCTTTGACGACGTTACAACACGCTGTCTTATCAACGGCCATAACGGTTATGTTCCACACGACCAAGGATGGAAAGTAATCCTAGTAAAACCAGAATGCATGACTTGTTTCTGGACGTATGAATTATGTGTCTTTATTGCCTTTGCTGAACGACTTGTGTACTAGCTAGAATTATCTTCACAACTATCTTGTATCAAAGTTATCGTGTGCTATATTTCATGCTTTATGTAAAATAAGCGGTATTGTAAGTTTGTAAAATATTGTATAAAAGTTTGAACGCGAAATATTATTACAATCAGTTTTTCATATAGAATTGTAGTAGTTGAATTGTATATTAGCTACTAAGTATGAACTTAACGGGTAGGTACTACCCGAATTTAAACTAATAAAATGCTAATATGAAGAAAAAGCTTTTATAAATGAGTTCATATTATGCTACGAAATACTATTAACTACTCTTAATATTCTGTATGATTAACTTGTTCCATTTGACTATTTTGAAGTTAATGGCACCGACTACTCGACACACCGTGAATATGAATGAAGAGGAATTCCGTACTTTTCTAGCTTCAAACATAGCCGCAGTACAGGCTACGCTACATACCAACAATAACCTTGGTTTCGGCAGTACAGGAAATCGTGTAGGATGCACCTACAAAGAATTCACTGCCTGCAAACCTTTGGAATTTGATGGAACTGAAGGACCGATCGGATTGAAACGGTGGACCGAGAAGGTCGAATTGGTGTTTGCCATAAGTAAGTGTACTAAAGAGGACAAAGTGAAGTACGCTACGCATACCTTCACAGGTTCTGCGTTAACATGGTGGAATACCTATCTAGAGCAAGTGGGACAAGATGATGCGTACGCACTACCGTGGTCAGGATTCAAGCACTTGATGAACGAGAAGTACCATCCCAGAACCGAGGTCAATAAGCTCAAGACAGAACTTAGAGGGTTACGAACCCAAGGATTTGATATTACCACGTACGAAAGACGATTCACAGAATTGTGCCTATTGTGCCGGGAGCATTCGATGATGAGGAAGAGAAGATCGACGCGTTTGTGAAAGGATTACCGGAAAGAATCCAAGAAGATATAAGTTCACACGAGCCCGCCTCCATACAACAGGCATGTAGAATGGCTCACAAACTAGTGAACCAGATTGAAGAAAGAATTAAAGAACAGACTGCTGAAGAGGCCAATGTGAAGCAAGTCAAAAGAAAGTGGGAGGAAAACGGTGATAAGAATCACCAATACAACAACAACAGCAATTACAACAATAATCGCAACAATTATCCCAACAATCGCAACATCAATCGCAACTACAACAAACGGCCCAACAACAACAACAACAACAGCAACTACAACAATCATCCCAACAACAATAATAACCACAACAACAACAAAAATCAGAAGCAGCTATGCCAAAGGTATGAAAAGTATCACTCGGGGTTCTGCACCAAATTTTGCAACAAGTGTAAAAGAAATGGTCATAGCGCGGGGAAGTGTGAGGTCTATGGACCAGGGGTTAATAGAACGAAAGGAACAAATGGTGTCGGAACGAGTAATGGCGGAGCAAGTAGTGTCGGAGCAAGTTATGCCAATGTAGTTTGTTATAAATGTGGAAAACCGGGCCACATTATTAGAAATTTCCCGAACCAGGAGAACACGAATGGACAAGGCCGCGGAAGAGTTTTCAATATTAATGCGGCAGAGGCACAGGAAGACCCGGAGCTTGTTACGGGTACGTTTCTTATTGACAATAAATCTGCTTACGTTTTATTTGATTCGGGTGCGGATAGAAGCTATATGAGTAGAGATTTTTGTGCTAAATTAAGTTGTCCATTGACGCCTTTGGATAGTAAATTTTTACTCGAATTAGCAAATGGTAAATTAATTTCAGCAGATAATATATGTCGAAATCGAGAAATTAAACTGGTTAGCGAAACATTTAAGATTGATTTGATACCAGTGGAGTTAGGGAGTTTTGATGTGATAATCGGTATGGACTGGTTGAAAGAAGTGAAAGCAGAGATCGTTTGTTACAAAAATGCAATTCGCATTATACGAGAAAAAGGAAAACCCTTAATGGTGTACGGAGAAAAGGGCAACACGAAGCTACATATTATTAGTAATTTGAAGGCACAAAAACTAATAAGAAAAGGTTGCTATGCTGTTCTAGCACACGTCGAGAAAGTACAAACTGAAGAAAAGAGCATCAATGATGTTCCCATTTCAAAAGAATTTCCCGATGTATTTCCGAAAGAATTACCGGGATTACCCCCACAGCGATCCGTTGAATTTCAAATAGATCTTGTACCAGAAGCTGCACCAATAGCTCGTGCTCCTTACAGACTCGCACCCAGCGAGATGAAAGAACTGCAAAGCCAATTACAAGAACTTTTAGAGCGTGGTTTCATTCGACCAAGCACATCACCGTGGGGAGCTCCTGTTTTGTTTGTCAAGAAGAAAGATGGTACATTCAGGTTGTGTATCGACTACCGAGAGTTGAACAAACTTACCATCAAGAACCGCTACCCGCTACCGAGAATCGACGACTTATTTGATCAACTACAAGGCTCGTCTGTTTATTCAAAGATTGACTTACGTTCCGGGTATCATCAAATGTGGGTGAAAGAAGATGATATTCCAAAGACTGCTTTCAGAACACGTTACGGTCATTACGAGTTTATGGTCATGCCGTTTGGTTTAACTAATGCACCAGCTGTGTTCATGGACCTTATGAACCGAGTGTGTGGACCATACCTTGACAACTTTGTCATTGTTTTCATTGATGACATACTTATTTACTCAAAGAATGACCAAGAACACGGTGAACATTTGAGAAAGGTGTTAGAAGTATTGAGGAAGGAAGAATTGTACGCTAAGTTTTCAAAGTGTGCATTTTGGTTGGAAGAAGTTCAATTCCTCGGTCACATAGTGAAAAAAGAAGGTATTAAGGTGGATCCGGCAAAGATAGAAACTGTTGAAAAGTGGGAAACCCCGAAAACTCCGAAACACATACGCCAGTTTTTAGGACTAGCTGGTTACTACAGAAGGTTCATCCAAGACTTTTCCAGAATAGCAAAACCCTTGACTGCATTAACGCATAAAGGGAAGAAATTTGAATGGAATGATGAACAAGAGAAAGCGTTTCAGTTATTGAAGAAAAAGCTAACTACGGCACCTATAGTGTCATTGCCTGAAGGGAATGATGATTTTGTGATTTATTGTGACGCATCAAAGCAAGGTCTCGGTTGTGTATTAATGCAACGAACGAAGGTGATTGCTTATGCGTCTAGACAATTGAAGATTAACGACCAAAATTATGCGACGCATGATTTGGAATTAGGCGCGGTTGTTTTTGCATTAAAGACTTGGAGGCACTACTTATATGGGGTCAAAAGTATTATATATACCGACCACAAAAGTCTTCAACATATATTTAATCAGAAACAACTGAATATGAGGTAGCGTAGGTGGATTGAATTATTGAATGATTACTACTTTGAGATTCGTTACCACCCTGGGAAGGCAAATGTGGTAGCCGATGCCTTGAGCAGGAAGGACAGAGAACCCATTCGAGTAAAATCTATGAATATAATGATTCATAATAACCTTACTACTCAAATAAAGGAGGCGCAACAAGGAGTTTTAAAAGAGGGAAATTTAAAGGATGAAATACCCAAAGGATCGAAGAAACATCTTAATATTCGGGAAGACGGAACCCGGTATAGGGCTGAAAGGATTTGGGTACCAAAATTTGGAGATATGAGAGAAATGGTACTTAGAGAAGCTCATAAACCCAGATACTCAATATATCCTGGAACGGGAAAGATGTACAAGGATCTCAGGAAATATTTTTGGTGGCCGGGTATGAAAGCCGATGTTGCTAAATACGTAGGAGAATGTTTGACGTGTTCTAAGGTCAAAGCTGAGCATCAGAAACCATCAGGTCTACTTCAACAACCCGAAATCCCAGAATGGAAATGGAAAAACATTACCATGGATTTCATCACAAAATTGCCAAGGACTGCAAGTGGTTTTGATACTATTTGGGTAATAGTTGATCGTCTCACCAAATCAGCACATTTCCTGCCAATAAGAGAAGATGACAAGATGGAGAAGTTAGCACGACTGTATTTGAAGGAAGTCGTCTCCAGACATGGAATACCAATCTCTATTATCTCTGATAAGGATGGCAGATTTATTTCAAGATTCTGGCAGACATTACAGCAAGCATTAGGAACTCGTCTAGACATGAGTACTGCCTATCATCCACAAACTGATGGGTAGAGAGAAAGGATGATACAAACGCTTGAAGACATGCTACGAGCATGTGTTATTGATTTTGGAAACAGTTGGGATCGACATCTACCATTAGCAGAATTTTCCTACAACAACAGCTACCATTCAAGCATTAAGATGGCGCCGTTTGAAGCACTTTATGGTAGAAAGTGCAGGTCTCCGATTTGTTGGAGTGAAGTGGAGGATACACAGATTTCGGGTCCGGAGATTATACAAGAAACTACCGAGAAGATCATCCAAATTCAACAACGGTTGAAAACCGCCCAAAGCCGACAAAAGAGCTACACTGACATTAAAAGAAAAGATATAGAATTTGAAATTGGAGAGATGGTCATGCTTAAATTTGCACCTTGGAAAGGCGTTGTTCGATTTGGTAAATGAGGGAAATTAAATCCAAGGTATATTGGACCATTCAAGATTATTGATCGTGTCGGACCAGTAGCTTACCGACTTGAGTTACCTCAACAACTCACGGCTGTACATAACACTTTCCACGTCTCGAATTTGAAGAAATGTTTTGCTAAAGAATATCTCACTATTCCGTTAGATGAAATCCAAATCAACGAAAAACTCCAATTCATCGAAGAACCCGTCGAAATAATGGATCGTGAGGTTAAAAGACTTAAGCAAAACAAGATACCAATTGTTAAGGTTCGATGGAATGCTCGTAGAGGACCCGAGTTCACCTGGGAGCGTGAAGATCAGATGAAGAAGAAATACCCGCATCTATTTCCAGAAGATTCGTCAACACCTTCAACAGCTTAAAATTTCGGGACGAAATTTATTTAACGGGTAGGTACTGTAGTGACCCGAACTTTTCCATGTTTATATATATTAATTGAGATTGATATTTACATGATTAAATATTTCCAACATGTTAAGCAATCAAACTTGTTAAGACTTGATTAATTGAAATATGTTTCATATAGACAATTGACCACCCAAGTTGACCGGCGATTCACGAACGTTAAAACTTGTAAAAACGACATGACGATATATATATGGATATACATATGGCTAACATGAGATTATGATAAGTAAGTATCTCCATAAGTGTATTAACAATGAGTTATATACATATAAACAAGACTACTAACTTAAGGATTTCGAAACGAGACATATATGTAACGATTATCGTTGTAACGACATTTAAATGTATATATATCATATTAAGATATATTAATATCATAATATCAAGATAATATAATAATTTAACATCTCATTAGATATAATAAACAATAGGTTAACAACATTAATTGAGATCGTTAACTTAAAGGTTTCAAAACAACACTTACATGTAACGACTAACGATGACTTAACGACTCAGTTAAAATGTATATACATGTAGTGTATTTAGATGTATTAAAATACTTTTGGAAGACTTCAAGACATATATCAAAACACTCATACTTAACGAAAATGGTTACAGTTACTTTTCCATTCTTTTGTTTCATCAACAATTCTACTCGTATGCACCCGTATTCGTACTCGTACAATACTCAGCTTTTAGATTTAAGTACTATTGGTATATACACTCCAATGATCAGCTCTTAGCAGCCCATGTGAGTCACCTAACACATGTGGGAACCATCATTTGGCAACTAGCATGAAATATCTCATAAAATTACAAAAATATGAGTAATCATTCATGACTTATTTACATGAAAACAAAATTACATATCCTTTATATCTAATCCATACACCAACGACCAAAAATACTTACAAACACTTTCATTCTTCAATTTTCTTCATCTAATTGATCTCTCTCAAGTTCTATCTTCAAGTTCTAAGTGTTCTTCATATATTCTACAAGTTCTAGTTACATAAAATCAAGAATACTTTCAAGTTTGCTAGCTCACTTCCAATCTTGTAAGGTGATCATCCAACCTCAAGAAATCTTTGTTTCTTACAGTAGGTTATCATTCTAATACAAGGTAATAATCATATTCAAACTTTGGTTCAATTTCTATAACTATAACAATCTTATTTCAAGTGATGATCTTACTTGAACTTGTTTTCGTGTCATGATTCTGCTTCAAGAACTTCGAGCCATCCAAGGATCCGTTGAAGCTAGATCCATTTTTCTCTTTTCCAGTAGGTTTATCCAAGGAACTTAAGGTAGTAATGATGTTCATAGCATCATTCAATTCATACATATAAAGCTATCTTATTCGAAGGTTTAAACTTGTAATCACTAGAACATAGTTTAGTTAATTCTAAACTTGTTCGCAAACAAAAGTTAATCCTTCTAACTTGACTTTTAAAATCAACTAAACACATGTTTTATATCTATATGATATACTAACTTAATGATTTAAAACCTGGAAACACGAAAAACACCGTAAAACCGGATTTACGCCGTCGTAGTAACACCGCAGGCTGTTTTGGGTTAGTTAATTAAAAACTATGATAAACTTTGATTAAAAAGTTGTTATTCTGAGAAAATGATTTTTATTATGAACATGAAACTATATCCAAAAATTATGGTTAAACTCAAAGTGGAAGTATGTTTTCTAAAATGGTCATCTAGACGTCGTTCTTTCGACTGAAATGACTACCTTTACAAAAACGACTTGTAACTTATTTTTCCGACTATAAACCTATACTTTTTCTATTTAGATTCATAAAATAGAGTTCAATATGAAACCATAGCAATTTGATTCACTCAAAACGGATTTAAAATGAAGAAGTTATGGGTAAAACAAGATTGGATAATTTTTCTCATTTTAGCTACGTGAAAATTGGTAACAAATCTATTCCAACCATAACTTAATCAACTTGTATTGTATATTATGTAATCTTGAGATACCATAGACACGTATACAATGTTTCGACCTATCATGTCGACACATCTATATATATTTCGGAACAACCATAGACACTCTATATGTGAATGTTGGAGTTAGCTATATAGGGTTGAGGTTGATTCCAAAATATATATAGTTTGAGTTGTGATCAATACTGAGATACGTATACATTGGGTCGTGGATTGATTCAAGATAATATTTATCGATTTATTTATGTACATCTAACTGTGGACAACTAGTTGTAGGTTACTAACGAGGACAGCTGACTTAATAAACTTAAAACATCAAAATATATTAAAAGTGTTGTAAATATATTTTGAACATACTTTGATATATATGTATATATTGTTATAGGTTCGTGAATCAACCAGTGGCCAAGTCTTACTTCCCGACGAAGTAAAAATCTGTGAAAGTGAGTTATAGTCCCACTTTTAAAATCTAATATTTTTGGGATGAGAATACATGCAGGTTTTATAAATGATTTACAAAATAGACACAAGTACGTGAAACTACATTCTATGGTTGAATTATCGAAATCGAATATGCCCCTTTTTATTAAGTCTGGTAATCTAAGAATTAGGGAACAGACACCCTAATTGACGCGAATCCTAAAGATAGATCTATTGGGCCTAACAAACCCCATCCAAAGTACCGGATGCTTTAGTACTTCGAAATTTATATCATATCCGAAGGGTGTCCCGGAATGATGGGGATATTCTTATATATGCATCTTGTTAATGTCGGTTACCAGGTGTTCACCATATGAATGATTTTTATCTCTATGTATGGGATGTGTATTGAAATATGAAATCTTGTGGTCTATTATTATGATTTGATATATATAGGTTAAACCTATAACTCACCAACATTTTTGTTGACGTTTTAAGCATGTTTATTCTCAGGTGATTATTAATTGCTTCAGCTGTCGCATACTTAAATAAGGACGAGAATTGGAGTCCATGCTTGTATGATATTGTGTAAAAACTGCATTCAAGAAACTGATTTCGATGTAACATATTTGTATTCTAAACCATTATGTAATGGTCGTGTGTAAACAGGATATTTTAGATTATCATTATTTGATAATCTACGTAAAGCTTTTTAAACCTTTATTGATGAAATAAAGGTTATGGTTTGTTTTAAAAATGAATGCAGTCTTTGAAAAACGTCTCATATAGAGGTCAAAACCTCGCAACGAAATCAATTAATATGGAACATTTTTAATCAATAAGAACGGGACATTTCAAAAACCCCCCTTTATAATAATAATATTACTTATATATATATATATATATATATATATATATATATATATATATATATATATATATATATTTGTATTTTTATAAATTTAAACTAATATAGCGTTAAGCTTTAATTAAAGATTCCCTGTGGAACGAACCGGACTTACTAAAAACTACACTACTGTACGATTAAGTACACTGCGTATAAGTGTTGTAGCAAGGTTTAAGTATATCCATTCTATAAATAAATAAATATCTTGTGTAAAATTGTATCATATTTAATAGTATTTCATTATAAAAATAAAGCTATTTTATATACACCTCGCATAACATCAAGTTATTTTTGGCGCCGCTGCCGGGGAACAATCTAGCTTAAAAGCCAGAAGCGCAACGCTAATAAAAAAAAAATTATTATTTTTTTAGTTTACTTTTATACGCTTTTGTAAAAATACGTTTTAAATATTCGAAAACATAAAAAGAATATTTTTAAGAATTTGTTAAATATTTAAGTGTTGTAAAGTTTCTTTATTTTTATTTTATAAAAATATATGTTTTATTTAAATATTATGTTTTTATTAAAACATAAAAAAAAACGTCGAATTAAATCCTGTACATGAGTTGAATTTTGGACCCCCGCGACTCGCGGAGTTTGCAGCTTCGAATACCGCAACTCGCGGAGCCTGCCTGACACACGTGACAGAAACCCTAATCAGCATTAAATACGGGGTAATTATTATTTATTTATTATTATTAACCCTAATTACTTATTTATTATTATAATTAGTTTTAAGTTTTTAAATTAAATTGTATTTTATTTAAATTAGTTTAATTAAAATATAAAATTAATAGTTTAATAAAATAAATAATATAAAAATAATATTTTTATAAAAATTGTACTTTTTACAACTTTTTGTATATTTTTATATTTTGTCCCTTTTTTATTATTTTAGCGTAATATTTGTATTTTTCGCTCGTATTTAGTTTTAAGATATAGTTTTTGCCATAGTTATTTTTTTTCTTCTAGATTGTTAGACTTTGCCGTAAAATTCCTTAAGTGCTTTTTCTTTAGACTAAGATTTAGGTGCTTTAGAATTTTACGACGCCTTTTTAAGTTTTAGTACCTTTTTAAGATATTGCCATTTGGGATATAGTTTTACTTGTAAGCTTTAATATTTTTAGACGCCTTTTACCTATGTATCAATTATCATTCCAATTAGTAATCTCAATTTGCGATTATAATTTTAAGTTAGTGATAGTAATAAGGTTGGGTTAGTCAAGTATTTTTAAGTTTTATAAGTCATTTCTTTTTATTTCTTATTTTCCGACGACTTTTATTTTTCAACCCTTTTCTTTTTCTTTTTCGACACACTCTTTTTCTTTCTTATTTCTAGCTATTCTAGTTTTAGGACATAGATTTTTATTCTACTTCTTATCTAAATTTCTTAAAATTACGAAAATTTATTTTAAGTGGTTAAATTGATAGACATCAAAATTTTCTGGTTCGTAGTAATAGTTGGATTTGTACGTAGACTGGGTTATTGGAGCCAAACAGTCCTCAATTATATTGAGACCAAACGAATCCTGCCCCTCTGATGCATCTTTTGGCTATTCGAAACGTGGGTAAAATCAGAAAAGTCTATTAATTGGATAACTTATATATTTTTTCTTTCCTTTTAAAAACTAATAGGATATTCAGTGAATGCACCGAGAAAGACGTTCACCACCTTTTGTACGTTCGCCACCTGTAACTCGATCAAGATATCTAGATAATATTGTCGCCGTTGATAATCCATTTTTTGAAACCGACCTCACAATTGAGAATCCGGAGAATATTCAGGGATGATTCATAGATCCTGAACCATTAAATTTTTCTCCAGAACCACCAATCATTCAAACAGAGATTGTTGAGGAACGAACCATTAAATCAGAATCCTCTAGTGATTCAGATTCAACAAATTCAATTATGGAGAATCTGGAACCTTTAAGTATGGAAGACTGAATGAGAGCTAAACGCACTGGCCAAGGTCACGCAATTACTCATCCAGACATTAATGCGCCAGATTATGAAATCAAAGGACAAATTCTACATATGGTGACTAATCAATGCCAATTTAGTGGTGCGCCGAAGGAAGATCCAAATGAACATCTTCGTACCTTTAACAGGATCTGCACACTATTTAAAATAAGAGAAGTGGAGGATGAACAGATATATCTCAGGTTATTTCCCTGGACTTTAAAGGGAGAAGCCAAAGATTGATTGGAATCGTTACCTGAAGGGGCGATTGATACATGGGATGTTTTAGTTGAAAAATTTCTTAAACAATTCTTTCCGGCATCTAAAGCCGTAAGACTTCAAGGAGAAATTGTTACGTTCACACAGAAGCCAAATGAAACTCTATATGAGGCGTGGACAAGATTTGGAAAGTTATTAAGAGGATGTCCGCAACATGGTTTAGACACCTGTCAAATAGTACAAATATTCTACCAAGGATGCGACATCACTTCAAGTAAAGACATAGATATAGCAGCTGGTGGTTCCATTATGAAGAAAACCGAAACTGATGCTTATAAAATTATTGATAACACTGCTTCCCACTCACATGAGTGGCACCAAGAAAAAGATATCCTTAGATCATCTAAAGCAGCTGTCGAGAGACGAATGGAAAAGATGACTAAGGATATTCACTCAATACGAATTAGTTGTGAGCAGTGTGGAGGACCACATTTGACAAAAGATTGTCTCAGTATTGAACTAACAATGGAACAAAGAGAGAATATTTCATACATAAACCAAAGGCCTTGAAATAATTATCAGAATAATTATCAACCGCCAATGGTACAACACTTAAACCACCTGAAATACCTGTAACTTCTGATGAAGCTATTACTACTCCACAAGAACCACAACCTGAACAAGATAAGGAAAAAGAACCGGTAGTTGAAAAGGTTAATGAAGATAACACAGTTAAGGCTAAACCTTATGTTAAACCATACCAACCACCACTTCCTTACCCGAGTAAAATGAAGAAAGAGAAACTTGAAGTCGAGCAATCCAAATTCTTGGATATGTTTAAACAGATAAATGTAAATCTTCCTTTCATTGATGTGATTTCAGGAATGCCTAGATATGCTAAATTCTTGAAAGATCTAATCTCAAATAGAAAGAAAATGGAAGAACTCTCGGCTGTTACTATGAACGCTAATTGTTCAGCAGTGCTGTTGAATAAGATACCAGAAAAATTATCTGATCCAGGAAGTTTCACAATTCCATGTTTTCTGGGTAGTCTTAGTTCAATAGAAGCATTGGCAGACTTAGGTGCTAGTATAAATCTAATGCCGTATTCACTATACGCTAAACTAGACCTTGAAGAATTGAAACCAACAAGAATAAGTATACAACTAGCCGATCGATCAATAAAATATCCTAGAGGGATAATGGAGAACATGCTAGTTAAAGTTGGTACTTTAGTATTTCCAGTAGATTTTGTTGTTCTAGACATGGAAGAAGATTCTCAAGTTCCTCTCATATTAGGAAGACCATTCTTAAACACGGCTAAAGCAATGATAGACGTGTTTGGTAAAAAATTGACCCTAAGTATAGAGGATGAGAGTGTTACCTTTTCAGTTGATAGAGCAATGCAACAACCGCAATCTGCAGATGATACATGTTATTATATTCAAACTATAGACTCACATGCAAAATTATTAGAAGAATTTCCAGAATTACAAGGAACAGGAGAATGTTCTTTAGGAGAAAGTACTAAACCAATTGATGAAGCTGAAATGTTAGCTACACTAATAGCTAATGGATATGAACCAACAACAGAAGAAATTCAAATGCTAAAAGAAGAAGACAGATATCGATATAAATCATCGATAGAAGAACCTCCGAAATTAGAGTTAAAGCCACTTCCAAACCATTTGGAATACGCTTATTTACATGGTGAATCTGAATTACCTGTAATAATATCGTCTTCTCTTACTGAAAATGAGAAATCACAACTCATTTCTGTGTTGAAAACTCATAAACCAGCCATTGCATGGAAGATTCATGATATTAAAGGAATAAGTCCTTCGTATTGCACACATAAAATCCTTATGGAAGAAGGTCATAAAACGTATTTGCAATGCCAATGAAGACTAAATCCTAATATGCAAGATGTAGTTAAGAAGGAGATTATTAAACTGCTTGATGCAGGTTTAATTTATCCAATTTCTGATAGTCCATGGGTAAGCTCAGTTCAATGCGTGCCTAAGAAGGTTGGCATGACTGTCATTACAAATGAGAAAAATGAGCTTATTCCTACTAGGACTGTAACAGGATGGCGTGTGTGTATTGATTATAGAAAATTAAATGACGCCACCAGAAAAGATCACTTTCCCTTACCTTTTATTGATCAAATGTTGGAAAGGCTAGCCAGAAATAGTTACTATTGTTTTCTTGATGGATTTTCCGGATATTTTCAAATTCCAATAGCACCCGAAGATCAAGAGAAAACCACATTCACATGCCCTTATGGTACTTTTGCTTACAAACGCATGCCATTTGGACTGTGCAACGCCCCTGCAACCTTTCAAAGGTGCATGATGGCGATTTTTCACGACATGATAGAAGAATGCATGGAAGTTTTCATCGATGACTTTTCAGTCTTCGGTGATACATTTGAAACATGTCTAGCTAATCTTGAACGAATGCTTATTAGATGCAAACAATCAAATCTAGTTCTTAATTGGGAGAAATGCCATTTCATGGTTAAAGAAGGCATCGTTCTTGGACATAAAATCTCAAAGGAAGGAATTGAAGTGGATAGAGCTATAGTAGATGTAATTGCTAAACTTCCACATCCCACCAATGTTAGAGGAGTTAGGAGTTATCTAGGGCATGCCGGTTTTTACCGACGTTTCATAAAAGATTTTTCTAAAATTGCCACCTCTATGAATAAACTCCTAGAAAAGGATGCTCCATTCATCTTTTTAGATGAATGTATCAAATCTTTTAATATTCTTAAAGAGAAACTCACTAGTGCGCCGATCATGATAAAACCAAATTGGAATCTACCATTTGAACTAATGTGCGATGCAAGTGATTTTGCAATGGGAGCCGTTTTAGGACAAAGGATTGAAAAATGATTTCAACCTATATATTATGCTAGTAAGACGTTACAAGGAGCACAAACAAATTATACAACTACTGAAAAAGAACTCCTTGCTATTGTCTTTGCTTTTGACAAATTTCGTTCATATCTCGTTCTAGCAAAAACGGTGGTCTATACCGACCATTCTGCTCTTAGATACCTATTTTCGAAACAAGATGCCAAACCAAGATTAATCCGTTGGATCTTACTCTTACAAGAATTCGATATTGAAATCCGAGATAAAAGAGGAGCAGAAAATCTCGCCGCTGATCATCTTTCTCGTCTTGAAAATCCTGAATTAGAAGTTCTAAATGAATCGGCCATACAAGACAACTTTCCTGATGAATATCTATTGAAGATAGATTATAATGAAATCCCATAGTTTGCATAGTAGTTTGCAGACTATGCAAACTACTTAGTTTGCGGATTCCTTGAAAAAGGATTATCGTACCAAAAACGAAAGAAATTCTTCAGTGATATAAAACACTATTTTTGGGAAGATCCACATCTGTTTAAAAGCTGTCCAGATGGAATAATACGCCGATGTGTATTCGGAGATGAAGCTAGTAAAATTTTAAACCATTGTCACACAGGACCAACAGGAGGGCATTATGGGTCTCAACTAACAGCAAGAAAAGTTTATGATGCTGGATTCTATTGGCCTACAATTTACAAAGACGCACACCTTCTTTGCAAATCCTGTGAAGCTTGTCAAAGGGCCGGAAAAATAAGTCAACGTGATGAAATGCCACAAAATGTCATACAAGTATGTGAAGTATTTGACATTTGGGGTATTGACTTTATGGGTCCATTTCCAAAATCTCATAATAATCTCTATATTCTCGTAGCCATTGATTATGTATCTAAATGGGCGGAAGCACAAGCTCTCCCAACTAACGATGCACGAGTTGTAGTCAACTTTTTAAAACGTCTTTTTGCAAGGTTTGGAACACCGAAAGCTTTAATAAGTGACCGGGGAACTCATTTTTGTAATAATCAACTTGAGAAAGTTCTCAAAAGATATGGAGTAACTCATAAAATCTCCACCGCATATCATCCACAAACAATTGGACAAGTTGAAAATACCAACCGAGCTTTAAAACGTATTCTAGAAAAAACAGTAGGATCAAATCCGAAGGAATGGTCCATTAAATTGGAGGATGCACTCTGGGCTTTTAGAACAGCCTACAAAACTCCAATTGGAACCACACCTTTTAAACTCGTCTACGGAAAAGCATGTCATCTTCCAGTAGAAATTGAACACAAAGCATTTTGGGCTTTGAAGACATGTAATCTTGATTTACATGAAGCCGGACGTCTACGATTAAGTCAACTAAACGAATTAGAAGAATTAAGATATGAAGCATACGAAAATTCGTTAATCTATAAAGAAAGAACGAAGAAATGGCATGATAAAAGAATCAGAAGTTTAAAAGAATTTAAAGAAGGAGACAGAGTTCTTCTTTTCAATTCACGATTCAAGCTATTTCCTGGAAAATTGAAATCAAGATGGTCTGGACCATTCATAGTCAAAAGAGTTTTCCCATACGGAACGATAGAATTAATAAATTCAAATGGGATTGAATTTAAAGTTAATGGTCACAGAGTTAAACACTACATAGATAGTCCAATGGAAGTTGACAACGAAGTTAATCACAATTTCGATACCACAGCTAACTAAGTGTGGGGAGAATCAAATCTTTAAAGGATTTTATGTATTTCTGTTAGAGTTAGATTGTCTGTTTTCATGTAGTTCTCGAAAATGGAACCCAAATGGTCTTTTCCTAGCAGACCCTAAAGAACTAGTCTTCTCCCCCCATTCTGAATTTTTTTTTTTTTAGGTTTTTACGAAATGAAGACTTCCTGTGAATTAAACCATGGTCTAATGCTACACACTTTGATCACTAAACGTAATAATGACACACTTCCGAGTGATCTAGTATCAGTAATCAGAGAAAGATTGGACGGAGTAAGAAAAGAATCCATATGCGAAGATAATAAGTTACAATTTGGTAAAGGAAAATCAAAATCCGCAGCGAAAAGAAGAGCACGACACCTAGAAAGATGTCACAAATGCGGAAAATGGTCACATGGAGGTAAATGTTCAAATAATCAAACCTATTCAAACACCGAATTTGTTACTTTATGCAGAGACGGACCGTTCATATGTTTAGAAGAAAAAACACTGAATGCTCGAGGTTACGCCTATGTAGCCATGGAAAACCAATTAAACCGACTATCTTATGAATGGGATAGATCAAATTACTAAGAATACTATCTCACA
This sequence comes from Rutidosis leptorrhynchoides, assembly GCF_046630445.1. Lineage (NCBI taxonomy): Eukaryota > Viridiplantae > Streptophyta > Magnoliopsida > Asterales > Asteraceae > Rutidosis > Rutidosis leptorrhynchoides. Next base: position 411,847,629 of record NC_092336.1, read on the forward strand.
GGTAAGTCTGTACAGTTTTTATTTTTTTATTTTTATTTTTAACCTTTTGATAATAAACGCTAATTTGTTCGCTATAAAGTATTAAATTGGTATTGAATAAAATTAGGTTTGGCGACCGAAATTATTGATATCATTTAAAAATTTATTACATCACGGCGAAATTTAACGTTTATTCTTAAGGTATAAATATCTTTCATCAATCAACCCAAAATATTTCAAAAATTCGTCATGAGTTAAATTAGGTCATGGAACCGAAATTACTTTACCGAAAAGAGGGGCGTATGTTTTTGATAATATTTGATTGATTAAAGTGGGATAAAAAGCCAAAAAGATTTTTAATTTTATTTTTACCATATTTTAAAATTAATATATAAAAATTAAAATAATATTGTAAACTTTTTAAATCAATATATTTAAAATTGTAAATATTTGAAAAATTAATCTTTTTAATATAAGTTTATATGTATAAAAACAAAAATATAATATAAGTTTGGTGTGAATTTATAATATGAATTTTTAATTATGTTTGGTGTGAATTTTTAATTTTATGCATTTTAAATTTAAGTTTGGTGTGAATTTAAAAACAAAAATTTACTTTATGTCGCTAAGTTAAAAATATGATTTTTAAAATTCGTCGTAAGTTGAAGACTAGGTCTTTGAACCGAAATTGCTTTACCCGAGGGAAGGACGAGAACTTTTATTATCATTATTTTTAATCTTATTGAATTAAAGTATGCCAAAAACATTAAAAAAAAAACCCAAAAATCTTAGCCTTTAAAACAATCGCTACAAAAAGACAAATTTTAAAATTTTGTCGAAGGACAGACTAGGACATCGATCCGAAATGACCTCATCCTAAAACAAAGGAAAACAGAATTTTAAATTTATTTTATATTTGTTTTATAAGTTAAGGTTTATTAAAAATAAAAAATAAAAAAAATAAACACCGCGACTCGCAGAGTTTGCATTGGCCAAATGCCGCGACTTGCGGAGAGACCAAATTACAGAAAAAAATAAAAACGTAAAGAACTGATCAGTCCACCCACAACCACACTCCAAACTGCGAAAAACACCCGAAAAACACACACGAAATTCGCAATTTTTGGCCATTTTTCATCAAATCTTTTACAAAATCATGTTAAGAAGGATGCTATCAAGGAATTACTCAAGAAGAACAGTATATTTCTACACCTAAACACCATTTAATCCGAAAATTAGTGTTCTTGAGCAATTTTATACTCAATTCAATTTTGAAGCTTTTTAGTGTAATTATGCTTAAATTGCTTATGTATTATGCTTGTATAACCTAGATTGATGCTATTTAACATGATTAGAAGCCTTAAACTTCAAATTTTGAGAAATCTAGGGTTTGTGTTCTTGAGCAATTTGGGGCTTTTTGATATAAACAGGTTATGGCCGATTTTTGTCATGAATTATTGCTAAATTAAGTAGTGTAACATGTTTAGGTAGTTAAATGATCCAAACCTTGAGCCTAAACATGATTTTGAGAAGTAAAGTGGACTTTTTCAAGTCTAAAATTCATGAACTTGATTTTTGAGAGATAATGCCATTTGAAACTTGTTTAATTGCTAGTAATGATTATTTTGACATGTTATTTGAGTTGAATGCTTATGAACTTGGCGAACATTTTCGTATATGCTTATTTGAAAAAGTGTAGATTTGATAAAAATATGAAAATGAGCATAAGTTTGATATAAATTGATCATGTCATTGTAATTATTTTGATTGATGATTTTGCTGACACTAATGCATATTTGGATGCACAAAAATTGTGTTTGATGTGTTTTGCAGACTGAAAGGGGTGAATCTTCATCCCAAGCTCGCAATGCTCCTGCTGAGAATGCGGAACAACAGGAGGTGGATAACTACTACAAACAAGATATACCTCATCAAGTTATGACATTTTCTGATATGCACTTGGAAGATTTGCACCCGAACTTGAGATTTGACAGACGTTGGATAGATTATCCAAAATACCAAAGGGGCTTGCATACTCTTCATTCTAAAGCTGTTGAAGTACCTAGGGTCATAGAATGGGGACCGTTAGAAGCTGTAGAATTGGCCGAGCCAATTAGAGAATTACTTACACAGAGGTATGGTAATTCTACTTTTAACGATTGGGTACGTTTATTCAACATGCGTAGACCTGTATATAAAGTGTGGTGTGAAGAATTATTGTGTAGTATAGAAATAAATGATCGGGTAGTTAGTTTAACCGATCGATCTTTTATTAGATTTTTGTTAGGAGGTTCGATGCGGCACATGTCTTTACTAGACATGGCTCAGGCTTTACGTATATATATGCCTGAGGAGTTAGCATCTGCCGATTGTAGAGGGTTGATATTAAATGGTAGAAAGATTGACGAAAATTTTGATACGCATGGTGTATGGAGTCAAATGACTAGCCATCACCGATTTAAAGGGGGAAATTACTCTTATTTGGATATAGATGGAGCAGAGTTAAGAGTAATTCATAGGTTTTTAGCCAATTCGATTACACAACGAGGTAAGAATAAGGAAAAGGTAAATGAACAGGATTTGTTTTACCACATGTGTATTCGAGACCCACAAAGCACTGTAAGTATACCTTATTGTGTGGGTTATTATTTATCAACTATGGTTAGGGGGATGAGACCGCATAGCATAATAGGAGGTGGTATATTTATTACTTTGATTGCTGAATATCTCGGTGTGGATATAAGTCGGAGGGGATTATTAGTCGAAGAACCAGAACCCCGCGATACAATAGGTTTAAATGTATACCATGGTGCGAAGGTTTTGAAGAGGCAAAATAACACCGCAGTACGATATAATGGTAGACATCCACAGGTTGAGAGAAACCAACAGCCAGGTAATGTGGGAGGGGGAAATGAAATGACAGAAATGCAAAGGTTTATAGCTTCACAAGAGTACGAAAATGCTAGACATCGAGCATTTGAAGATTGGCAAGTTCATCAAAACCAAATCATAGCTTATTGCCAACAAATAGGTCGAAACTATATTCCTACTCCATCGCCCGTATTTCCTCCCTGGTCTATAGAGATCCAACCACCGTATCCTACGTATAACCCAGCCGAAGCATTCTATAACACATACGGTTATGCATGGAACCCCTACTGGTATCAGTATCATCCCTAGTCTACTTAATTTTATTTATTTTATTATTTGTAATGTTGATACATTTAATACTTATGTTAATATTGTAATAGTTTTTATAATTTTCTAACTTTTATTATTAGATTTTAATAATTTTTGAATGTGGGGTAATATACCAAACTTCAAAAATATGTATATATGTTTGCAGTTTATCTTATGTACACAACAGGGTAAAACAACGCATTTTCAAAGACTGGCATTAAGTTCAGCAAAAGCAACTAATTTTGACGACAAGATGCAAAATATATGTGAAATAACAACAAGACAGAATGAACAAATGATGTGCACCATTTATCATTCAGCAAACAAACACAAATATGTTTGGAAACTTTGGTAAAATTTAATCATTTATACGCTAATCACCCTCAATAATTTAAATTTTACTGATTTCTTGCAAATGAGGGTATTGCAAGATCTTAAGTGTGGGAAGGGGTTAAATTCTTTCGGATTTTTAAAATTTATACTTTATACATTTGGTTACCATTAAAAATACTAGTAAAGCAGTAGTTGTATTAGAATCTAGTGCTCTCTGATAATAAAGAACAGCCCTAGTCTTATATACTGACTACCCAATTCTAGTAAAATTTTTCAAAATTTTCAATTAAATGAACTCAAAATCATGTTTATACATATTTATGAACGATAAAACTAGGTTTTAACACCGAAATTATTGTTACCTTGGAAAGGACATAAATTGAGAAACAAACCAAAATTATAGAATTCATTTAAAATGGAATAGAGGACAATAAAAAGGAAAATAAAAGCCAAGTGTGGGAAAAATTACCAAGTTATCTTAAACATATGTCACATATTTCTGTAACAAATAACTAAAAATACTTTTGCTTTGGACTAAACTAAACTGTTTTACCCGATGAAAGAAAAGAAGAGATGGATCTACATGATGAATCAATTCCATCATTAAAAGGAAGTAAAGTCTTCCGAAAAAGAAACGTGCTTCTTGATTTAGGTCAAGAAGTTGTCGTCCAGACCAGCTGTAGGTTGACGAAAAACCTAGAAAAGTCATCTCTAAAATCAGCAGGAAATCCACGGACCTCAGCATTAAACAGGGTCGCCAAGTGGTCAGATTTATCCTAACCATGAGAAGGATTTATCTCGTACAATGGGGGGCACCGTGCAAATTAGCTGGATAAGACTAATGAATCAGATCCCCAGAAAGGATAATCTCCTTAAAAAATCAAAAATCAGCTTTTAACCCTGATATTACTCAATCCTTGAGATTGACCTTAAAGATTGAGAATTACAAACTCATGGAATTCAATGATATCTAAACTCGAGCCAGAACGAGAAAATATTTTGATCAAAATTACAAACCGATTTGTTTTCTAAAAACCCATTTTTAATGCGTTCATTACCATTGAACGTAAAATCCTAGGTATTCACCTGGAATTCATTAGGTCACCTGAACCAAATCGGGTGTCAACCGTAAGAACGGTGGTTGCATAGCATGGTCAAAGACAGGACCTTGTGCCAGGCCGAAAAATCATAAGGGTGAGCTTTACTATTGCTCCTACCAAGGATAGTAATTGCGTCCGACACGTTATAGACCATAATTAAAAGCATGTCAGGGGACATTGCCTTAACAGTTGCTTGTTCAACGCTTTCCTTTACAATCGGACGGTAGTTTACCGAAAGGTAATATACGGGACAAGTAAACTGGACGTGTTGCTTTCCTAATACAAGGTTAGCAAGTGGGTGACACAAAACCATAAGTTTTGAGCTAAAATTTTCAAATATGAAACCCACCAAACCCACAAAAATATTTTACAAACACCGGTGAAGGGTTATTCAGGAAAACTTATCAAGGGTAAAAACTAGATTTAATTTTCAAAAGATCAAATGTTTTCATAAAGATCCAATTTCCTTAATGGATCTAAATTTTTATAGTCATGTGGGACTGTAAACCATATCGTTACTACCATTGTTTATACCGCCGTATAGAAATCACTGATGTACAAAGTGTGAAGAATAAAGAAGTGATTCTAGTATTTCAAGACTATATTGCTTTAGGACAAGCAACGCTCAAGTGTGAGAATATTTGATAATGCTAAAAACGAACATATATTTCATAGCATTATTCCTCAAGAAAGATAAGCTTTTAGTTGCAATTGTTCTATTTACAAGTGATATTCGTTTAAATAATAAAAGGTGAAGACAAAAGACAGATTCGACGAATTGAAGACGCAAACGACCAAAAAGCTCAAAAGTAAAAAATACAATCAAAGAGGTTCCAATTATTGATAAGAAACGTCTCGAAATTACAAGAGTACAAGATTCAAAACGCAAAGTACAAGATATTAAATTGTGCGCAAGGACGTTCGAAAATCCGGAACCGGGACCAGAGTCAACTCTCAACGCTCGACGCAACGGACTAAAAATTACAAGTCAACTATGCACATAAATATAATATAATATTTAAATAATTACTAAAATTATTTATATATTATATTTATTTATATAATCGTCGGCAAACAAAGAGCCAAAGTTGAGTGAGCTGTAAAATGGAACTCCGCGACTTGCGGAGTTCGAAGACCAAATGGGCCGCGACTCGCGGAGCCCCCAATTTTGAAACAGCCTATAAAAGCAACGCAGTTCGACGAGTAAAGATATCCATAAAATCTCTCTTTCTCTATATGTAAACGTAATATATATATATATATATATATATATATATATATATATATATATATATATATATATATATTTTAATTTTAATTTTAATTTTAATTTTAATTCTAATAATAAGGGTATATTAGCGAATGTTGTAAGGGTGTAAGTCGAAATTCTGTCCGTGTAACGCTACGCTATTTCTAATCATTGTAAGTTATGTTCAACCTTTTTACATTAATGTCTCGTAGCTAAGTTATTATTATGCTTATTTAAAATGAAGTAATCATGATGTTGGGCTAATTACTAAAATTGGGTAATTGGGCTTTGTACCATAATTGGGGTTTGGACAAAAGAACGACACTTGTGGAAATTAGACTATGGGCTATTAATGGGCTTTATATTTGTTTAACTAAATGATAGTTTGTTAATTTTAATATAAAGATTTACAATTGGACGTCCCTATAAATAACCATATACACTCGATCGGACACGATGGGCGGGGTATTTATATGTACGAATAATTGTTCATTTAACCGGACACGGGAATGGATTAATAGTCACTAGAATTATTAAAACAGGGGTGAAATTATGTACAAGGACACTTGGCATAATTGTTAACAAAGTATTAAAATCTTGTTACAGTTTAAGTCCCCAATTAGTTGGAATATTTGACTTCGGGTATAAGGATAATTTGACGAGGACACTCGCACTTTATATTTATGACTGATGGACTGTTATGGACAAAAACCAGACGGACATATTAAACAATCCAAGACAAAGGACAATTAACCCATGGGCATAAAACTAAAATCAACACGTCAAACATCATGATTACGGAAGTTTAAATAAGCATAATTCTTTTATTTCATATTTAATTTCCTTTATTTTATATTTAATTGCACTTCTAATTATCGCATTTTTATTTATTGTTATTGTATTTAATTGCACTTTTAATTATCGTACTTTTTAACTATCGCAAGTTTATTTTATCGCACTTTTATTATTCGCAATTTCATTATCGTTATTTACTTTACGCTTTAAATTAAGTCTTTTATTTATTTAATATTTTACATTTGGTTTTAACTGCGACTAAGTTTTAAAATCCACAAACCGGTCATTAAACGGTAAAAACCCCCTTTATAATAATAATACTACTTATATATATATATATATATATATATATATATATATATATATATATATATATATATATATATATATATATATATATATATATATATATATATATATATATATATATTTGTATTTTTATAAATTTAAACTAATATAGCGTTAAGCTTTAATTAAAGATTCCCTGTGGAACGAACCGGACTTACTAAAAACTACACTACTGTACGATTAGGTACACTGCCTATAAGTGTTGTAGCAAGGTTTAAGTATATCCATTCTATAAATAAATAAATATCTTGTGTAAAATTGTATCATATTTAATAGTATTTCGTTGTAAAAATAAAGCTATTTTATATACACCTCTCACAACATTAGAGATCGTAGTCCCACCTTTTCAATAACTTTTATACTTTTAAATCGTGGGCTGAGAAACATATACTTTGTATACATTTTATACGGTTTATACTCTTATACTTTGAACACAAATATGAAAGAAAAGATATGTACGTGTTAGAACAAAAATCCACAAGTCCAATTATGATCAGTTACACTTGTAGGGTGTAAGCGTGAACTTATGTTGTGTGGCCATACAGGTATAACGAACCCTCATTCGGACGGTTCGCTACCGTTAGCGGGTGAAATATAATTTTATCAGAGTAGTGTAGGTTCTAACACTATATGCAGAGGTAAGATTCAGTTAAGCTTTGATAATTGGATGCTCGTGATACAAACACATCTTTTGAGATGTATACGCTTGATATTCAGTTTATACTAAATCTTGTGGTTCAAAAACACACTTTTACAAATACACCTATGATTTCACCAACATTTTTCGTTTACAGTTTTCTATATGTTTCTCAGGTTCATGATTGGCTATTTGATAAATGCTTCCGCGTACACTCATACTTGCTTGGGGTCAAACATACATGCATACACTTTGATTACTTGCTTGGAGTCAAGCATACATGCATACGCTAGTGATAGCACCTTTGGATTCAAAGAAATGTTTACATACATATTTACGATATTTATAGCAACCGTGATTTTAAACTAATTGTGTCGCAAGTTATTTCATTTATACTTTATAACTTTTGTAAACTTAAACTTGTTGTCGAACCGTTTGGTAAACTAAACTTTGTAAGTCTTGTACGTTTCAAATGAATGCAACATAATTTTGGTCAAACGGGTCTCATATAGGGACTATGACCACGTAATGGGACCTAAGTTAACGGCGCCGTCAATGATGATTTTGTCGGGTCGCTACAATTACAGCTATTTAACAATAATTATGGAGAATCAAGTTGATTTTTAGAGTTCGTGGCTAAAACTCTCGGTATTGATCAATTATAGCTTGATTCCGTGTTTAAGTAAAGGTTTGTGAATTCAGTTAAGTTCGTGAGGTGTTTAATCACATATTTGATGGTTCAATTTCATTAATTCTTCCAGTATTGAAGATTTGATCATCATTCGGTATTCTAACTGCCATACCGAGTCTGCTTCAAAGTCAGGAATTCATCTTAATTGTTACAAATTGTGGTGTGTTTGTGATTCTATCACATTCGATTTGGATATACGCAGCCAATTGGTGTGGTTTGAGCAAGGATTCAATTGATTTTCTAAGTTTTACACTTAGACTCAGCTTTTCAACTACTACAGTTGACATTCGGTATCATAGACTCTCAGTTTCATTGATATTTTGATTGTTACTAACACCAAGTCAGTTTCAAAGGAATTGGATTGTTTTGAGTTCAAATTTTACTGAATTTGGCTACCGAGCCAGATACCGAACCAGAATCTTTGTTTCACTTGGTACTATAAGTTTTAAGTGACTTAAGGCTTCATATTCTGTGTTAACCGAATCTATACCGAATCAGGGTGTGATACTTGTTATTCTTATCCGTTTCTGATACAGAATCTGATATACCAAATATGCTACAGTACCTAACCAGATACTGAGTCTGCTACAGTACCGAACCAGATACCGAATCTGACATTTTTGTTAGATTTTTGTGAACCAGAATCTTAGATTGTGTGATATACCGGACTTTACCAAATCTACCTCATTATCAATATGTCTACTCAAGATACATTGATCATCGGATCATATTCCCAACCTCTAATGTTGTTTGATGGTAATTACATCCAGTCTTTGAACTTTCTGGAGAGAGACATGAGAGAGCTCAGGGTGATATAGAGGCTAAAAATATCATCATGCAAGCCATCCCGTATGAGTTGTTTGAAAATGTTGATAGCAACACTACTACAAAGGACATATGGGATGAGATCAAATGACAACAAGAAGGTTATGACATGTTGGATGTCACGAAACTGAATAAGGCTCCAGGATTTTATGAAGATTTCAAGCAGGAACTAGAAGAACTACTCAAGGATACCTACCGACGTTTCAATGGTGTTCTGAATGAGTTGAAAAGGTGAAATATTACTAAAGTGAATGTTGAGATCAACATGAAGTTTCTTAAAAAGCTCAATGCTGATTGGCTTCCTTATGGAACCATCATTTGATCTTCCAAAGAGATTGACATGTTGAATATTTATGAGCTTGTTGGAGTTCTTATGCATTATCAACCGGCCGTGTCTAAACTTCAAGAGGAAAGAAAAGAGTCTTCTCCGGGTAATCCACTTGCCCTCATTGCTAAAAAGAAGAGCAAATCTGATACCACTTCCAAAAGGTTATCCAAGAAAGTGCTAGTTGAAGAATCAACTGATTCTGAAGAGTTGAATCTTTCGGATGTTGATGATTCTCACCTTGAACTAGTCAAAATGGCTGCTATGTTCACCAAAGCCTTGAACAAACATAAGTTCAAAGGCAAATCAAGCAATCAACGTAAGAATTTATCTACTTCCTCCTATTATAAGAAACCTGATTCATCAAAACATCAATGTGTTGATGATTCCAAGAAGGATGACTCAATTTTTTTCAATTGTGGTAAAGCTGGACATTACTCCCGTGAGTGCTAGATATCTAAGAAAAAGGATGCATCTTACTACAACAAGAAAATGCTGATGGCGAAGATTGTGGAAACTGGGGGAGAGCTGAACCGGTTGATGATACTTGATTTAACTTGACTGATGATTCAGATTCAGAGTTGGAACATGAAAATGTCTGCAAGGTGACAAAGCTCATCAAAGAAAAGGAAGCGATGGAGAATTTTGATTCAACATCAGAAGATAATGAGGTACAATCACTGAAATCTCACCTGATTTTATCAAAATGCAAAATAACTTGATGAAGAATTTAGTCTCAATGTCAAAAGAGGTAAAAGGTTTAAAATCCGAAAATATAGTTTTTAAAGATAAAATTAAAATTAATGAGAATAAACCTTCATCATCCAAATTATAATCGGAAATGAATCGATTGAAAGTCCAACTCAGCTCCACGGACACTGAGTTGGAAGCACTCAAAAAGTCAATTCATCCGATTAAAGTTGAACGAACTGATTATCATCTGAAATTTGAACGTCTTGCGGAGAAAGTTCAATTCTTAGAAAAATAACTTTCTGATTTAAAAGTACAACAAGAACCCACATTTTTCAAACTAAACAAGAAAATTGTTCAATTGGAAGAAACCATAATTAAGAAGAACGCTGAAATTTCACTATTCACCAAAGATTCTCTTCAAATGAAAACTCAACTTGCTCGATATGAGGAAAAACTCTATCGAACAGAGCAATTGAAATCTATCATTAACATGGAACTTTTAAAACAAACAATCATTATGAATAGACCAAAAATGATTTATGGTAATAAGTGGGGGTTGGGTTATGAAGATCCCAAGATGTTAGTCGATATTTTCAAAAAGATTCCAGGATTATATCATTCTGATTATTTTCAAGCTGGTTTACCGTCTCACTTTGTGCATGCTTCTGATGCTGATTTTGATAATATTATTGTTAAACGTTCATCTAGAAAGTATCATCAAATTAATTTAATGTATGAGAAAATTAATGCTAAAATGGGTAAATTAAATTCTGATTTCTTGAAGGAACTTGTTAAATATCAACAGAATATGCAACGTGCTAACTATGTTCCTAAACGTAGATTGGTTTATATTCGTACACTCATGCTAGAAAAATACATTTTAATGCTTGAGAATGAAGTGTTTAACAAACCTAGTTCTAGCATTATTACCATAGATGAGGTGTTTGATGAACCAACGTTTGATGTAAAACTAATTCTACCGGCCTTACCTGCATATTTTGTTTCTGATAATAAAATCTGTGAAGACCTAGCACATGACTTACTGTCTTGTTTGAGTCAGTATCACTAGGTTATAAGGCTTTAGATATTAAGGTAGAACCTCAGGTAGAACCAAATGTTGAACCTAAGGTAGAACTTAGAGATGAAAAGCGTGAAGAGTTAGATTTGCATCATCTAGTAGATAAACTTGAAAAAGAAAACATAGAATTGCAACTTAGATGCAAACATTTGAAACAAATGCTTGAACTGTGTGAACAATTGCCTCCACTTCCTAGGAAAGAATGTTCTAGTTTCTGCTGTGGATTTATGTCTTGAAATTCAAAGCTTAAATCGTAAGATAGTTCAATTAAAACAGGCTAACACACAACAGCAAATTTCTTTACAAACACACACATCACAATCATCTTCTATTTATGTGAATAAAGTTTCTGAGTGTGCTAGAGGGATTGATAAGAAGGTTAAGGATAAACAACAATCTACTGATCACAAACCCATTACCATTCTTAAAAATCCTTTACGTTCTCATCTTGAGAAAAGTGTTTCAAAAGTTGCACCTTCAAAACAATTCATTGTTAAGAAGGTACATCATCCTGATGGTTCTTGTTTGAGTGGAAAACTTCCTCTGATGTTCATGTCAAAACATGCAAAGGAAAGTCTTTTAACAAAACCACTGAAGTCTTCAAAACAACACACGAGTCCAAAACCTGATTTAAGTGAGTATGATGCAAAGGAACGTAAAATAAAAATGGAAGTTTTGAAAAATAAATCTACTCAAATGTCAACTAAGAAGTTTGGACATTTCACTAACAAAGGTGTTTTTCATGTCACAGGTTATAATCCAAACTTGAATTATAAGTCTGTATGGGTTCCTAAGTCAACGACTAAGAAAGTAGCAAACCAAACAAAGAAATCTGCTAGTCGACCTCGGAAGTCATCACATGTTTTTCAATTTTCTTCTATGAACAAAACATCTACTTGGAATAAGTTGTGTGTAAAGACTTCTGATTATCATGTAAACCTTGATATTGCTTATAATGCTTCATGTAATGTGGTTTTAGATGATGCTTTAATGTCTAAATTGCATGCTGCATTAAGTGATACATTTATTTGTGATCTAAAGTTTTTTGCTGGTACTAATCGTAGAGGACCCAAGAAACTTTGTGTACCTAAACTCTAGGTAACTTAACATTTACAGGGTTTCGTTGTCTGTGTTTGTTACATCGATTCTGGTTGTTCTCGATACATGACGGGCGATAAACCTTGCTTGTTAATTACGTTGACAAATTCCTAAGAATGGTTACATTTGGAAATGATGAGATTGCAGCAATAACGGGATATGGAGATTAAGTGAAAAATGGCATAACAATCAAACGGGTCTCGTATGTTGAGGGTTTGGGGTACGGTTTGTTTACAGTCAATTCTGCGATGGAGATCTCAAAGTTCTCTTTAAACGTCATCAATGCTCAGTGCAATCCACCGATGGAAATGATCTCCTTGTTGGTAAACTTTGTACTTCACTATACACTATTGACCTCAATGATACACCATAACATGGAAACATGTCTTTGGCTACTCATTCTATAAAAGAAAATTCGTGGTTATGGCATCTTCGGATGTCACACCTGAATTACAAGGGTATCAATCGACTGGTCTCTAAAGACTTGGTTGATGGTATTCCATGTTTTCAATATGATAAGCATCAAGTTTGTCCATCATGTGCAATGGGTAAGCTGAAACAGACTAATCATCCGCTTAAGCAAAACCCTATTACCTCATCGTCTTTGTAATTATTGCAAATGGACTTATATGGCCCCATGAGAGTTTCTAGCCTCAGTGGCCGGAAACATGTGCTTGTCATTGTAGATGACTATACTCAATTTACATGGATTTTTCTTTTAAGGACCAAGTCTAAAACCCCATCATTATCATTGAGTTCATTAAAAAGACTCAACGCTCTTTTAACAAACATGCAAGAACCCCCAACAGAATGGAGTAGTCAAACGACGTAATCGTACGTTGTGCGAGTCAACTTGAACGATGCTTACCTACTCCAAACTACCTCCAAAATGGTGGGGGAAGCCATTTTAACTGCATTTTATACCAAAAATTGCAGTATCAAAAATAAACATTTTGATAAAACTCCTTATGAGACGCCCGAATGTCAAATATTTTCGTGTTTTTAGTTGTATATTCTGTGCGCTTAACGATTTTGACAGCCTCGAAAAGTTTGATCCTCATGGCGATCAGGCCATATTTCTTGGTTACTCGTCAAACAAGGTTGCTTATCGTGTCTATCACAAAAGGACAACGACGATCAAGGAAAGCATGAATGTTGAATTTGACGAGCTATTGGGAATGGCTTTTAAACCATTCAGTTCAATACCCGATCCTAACCTGGCTACTACTTCTTCCGCGCAAAACTCAATTTTCATGAAGAAGGGTGTTCCTACGGTCACAACAGAGGAACAAGATATATAGTTTGATAGTCTTAACAGTCATCAATGGAAATCAGATGTTCATGCTGTACCAGAAACACCATCACAATCAATTACTGTAGAGACTCAACCAAGTCTCTATAATGATGATACAACACCAACTGATTCACCTGTTGCTTCTTCATCCTCCCCCTGACCTCTTGATGATAATCTTGAACCGATTCAAGATACATCCATTGATACAATTCCAGTTGTTTCTCCAGAAACGCACACTAACCCATTTAGACACTGTTACATCAGAACAAGATGATCATGGCTCGACGTCAACAATGGTTGATGTTTTACTGGATGCCACTGATGTAGGACCTCTTCCACGTAAAAACTGATGGAGTAAAAGTCATCCAGTTGATCTTATCATTAGTGATACTACTGCACCAGTTTCAACTAGAAGGGCTACTCGGAATATGTGTCTATATACTACCTTTCTTAGTAAGATTGAGCCAACTTCGGTTGCTCAAGCTTTACTAGATCCGAAATGGATGATATTAATGCAAGAAGAGATAAATTAATTTGAACATTTGAAGGTATGGCAATTAATTCCAACACCAGCAGGTCAACGACCAATAGGGGTTAAGTGGATTTTCAAGAACAAGAAGGATTCTGATGGGGTTGTGGTTAGAAACAAGTGGATTTTCAACAACAAGAGGGTATTGACTATGATGAAACATTTACTCCGGTTTCAAGGATTGAGGCTATTCATTTTTTTCTTGATTTTGCTTCTCATATGAAGTTCAAGGTGTTTCAAATGGATGTCAAAACTACTTTTCTGAATGGTCATCTTCAAGAGGAAGTGTATGTTGATCAATCAGAAGGCTTTTTTGATCCTATTCATCTGAAACCACGTCTACTACTTGGAGAAAGCTTTCTATTGTCTAAAGCAAGCACCGCGTTCATGGTACGAGACCTTGACAAAGTATTTGCTGGAAAATGGCTTCTCTCGTGGAACGATTGATACAACGCTCTTCATCTGTAAAAACCACGGTCACATTCTCTTGGTTCAAATTTACGTTGATGATATTATTTTTAGTTCCACTTCCCCGGCCTTATGCAAAGAATTGGGTGACCTTATGGCCAATAAATTCGAAATGAGCATGCTTAACCAGCTCAATTTCTTTTTGGGGTTACAAGTCAAACAATTACCAAACGATATTTTTAACAGTCAAACAAAATACATTAACGACATGTTAAAACATTTTAAAATGACTGATTTGAGAACCATGTCAACCCCAATGAGGACTTTGTTAAACGCTGATGAAAATGAGGAACCCTTTGATATAACGCTTTATCGAAGCATGGTTGGCTCTTTAATGTATTTGACTGTAAGTTGACCAGACATTATACTTGCTGTAACTGTTTGTGCCCACTTTCAGTCCAACCCTAACAAATCCCACTCCAAAGCCGTGGTTAGGACTTTTTAGTACCTAAAAGGTACTCCTAATCTTGGAATCTGGTATCCACATGGATCTGATTTCACTCTCACTGCTTATACTGATGCGGATCATGGCGGTTGCCATATTGATAGGAAAAGCACATCTGGATGAATTCAGATGTTAGGGAATAGGTTAGTTGGTTGGTTATCTAGGAAACAAAACTGTATTTCTTTGTCAACAGCTGAGCCAGAGTACATTGCTGTAGCTCATTGATGTTCTTAAGTTTTGTGTATGCAAACTAACCTACTAGACTATGGCTTTAAGATCAATAAGACCCCGATGTACTGTGATTCATAGAGTACAATTGCAATTACTAGTAACCCGATCCAGCATTCTAAGACTAAACACATCGATATGCATTATCACTTTATTAAGGACCATGTAGAAAAGGAGGAAGTAGAATTATACTTCGTGCCTACAAAAGTACAATCAGCCGACATGTTCATTAAACCTTTAGATGAAGATAGGCTAAATTTCTTGATTTCAACACATCGGCATGGTTGAGTATAGTACTTAATTCCTTAGTTCTATGGGACCTTATACCTGGGATCTTGTGTTTAGGGGGAGTAGATAATTTATAGGGAGAGCAACTGATTTCTTGTGCTTTAGATATTATCATTTAAGGGGGAACCTTTTATTTACCTGTTAACTTCCCGGGCTTTTAGTTCAATAGTCACGATAGGGGGAGGTAACTGATTGATATCATGTTTCAAAGGGGGTTATTCAATTTTCTTGGGAACAAGTCAAAATGGTGATTTACTTGACTGTATATCACATTTTGAGGGGGAGAAAATGGAAAAGAAAATTGATTTTCAAAAGTGAATTCATAAAATATTTTATTTTATTATGTTAAAATTCATTTTGGCTTCTATACATCTCAGTGTGCAACCCGTTTTAACAATTGATATCACTAAAGATTTGTACTTTGTACATAATTCAAAGTTTTTCAAAGTACAACTCTTTATTTTAAAAAAATAAAATTGAAAACATTAAAATCCAAAAAGAATTGAATTTTTCATGAATAAATTCTATTTTTAGCATCATACCGAATCTGACAACCAAACAATGCAAATTCGGTAAGGCCCAATTTTGACACATTTTCGGTATCTATAAATAGAAGAGTCAAAATCAAAGACTATTACACGTTCTTAATCAAATACCGAATCTGATTACCTTACCGAGTCTGTGCTAATCTACCGAGTCAGTTCATTTATCACTTCATTTCTTTGATAATTTCTTGTTTTAATCAAGTTTATGATATACATGTTATAGATCTGAGTTAAATGAAAGATCAAAACTAACAGGAATAAGACATTCAATTTTGAAAATTGTTGAAAAACCGATTCTGAGTTTACAACTCTAATTCTTCGATTAAATCTAACTGATTTGGTTTATTGACGTGAGAAAAATTCAATTATGTGTTAAATTAGTTGATCTATCAAAGAAACGACTCAGATTGCATGATTGATTCGTGTTTAATGGATTCTGTATATACTGATTATCTGATCTTTTGTGTTTAAAATTGATTCTAGTTGAGATTTTAAATGATATATGACTAGAAATGCATGTTGAGGTTATAATATATGAAATTAGAAGATACCGAATATGATATTTGGTCTGGATACTGAGTCTGATATTTGGTAGTTAAAATTTTCATGATTTGATTTTGAAAACTTGCATGCTAAATCTAGTTCATCAAAGTGAAAGGAAAAGCATATTTGGTTACCAAATCTTTAACATTTCATGGTTACCGAATCTGCTCATAAAATTCAAAATTGAAAAATGATTAAGTGTTGTTGGATTTTTGGTTTTATCATTTGATTAATCATAATACATGTGTAAATTGATTGAGTTCATAAATTTAATATCATGATTGTCAAATACTTGTGAATAAATAGAATAAAAATTTTTATAACTTAGAAAATCCATAAAAAAATCATAAAATTCGAAATATACATAGGACTTCAAAAGAAATAAGGGTAGAGATATGTGCTTTATGATAACATATTTTGGTCTTCTATTCTTATTTAAATAGTCAAATGGCGAACAATCACTTCATCAATAATGAAACCAACATTCCCGGAAACTATTGGCTTGCTATTCTGGAAAGGCATCAACTCTGGCCTGCTTTAAGCTCCATTTTTAGTGTGCCTAATACAGACTTGAGACTTCTCAATAGAACTATCAAATTTGTTGAGGCCACACAACCCACTGCTGCTAATCTACAAGGAGAACCTACTAGATTCGAGTTTGAGTTGAGAGGGCTAAATGGTTTAAGGAGAATTACCAAGGCTGATTTTAGGAGGATCTTTCAGCTTCCTCTTGTGGAAAATGCTCCTACGTTTTCTTACACTCAACAAATGATGAACTCTATATTCCAACTTGGATATAGTGGAGATACTCATGTTACACCTGCCATGTTTCAAAAGAAGTTCTTACCCTTCAGGTGGTATGTGATCTTTCAACCGATGTTTTCTGATGACACAGAGTGCATCTGATAGCTTAATGGTCTCGATGCTGAAGCTCTTCTACTCATTTACAAGAGTAGAAAATCCATATTATGCAGAACTTTTGTGGGATCTGGTACAGGCTCAAGTGGATAAGATAAGGAATGCCTATGTTCCTTGCATTAGGTTTCTCTGTATCTTTATTCATGATGCTATAACTGCTTGCAGATATAAATAACATTTTTGTTCCTGGTACAAAGGGAATGCAGATGGTACGCTTTGCGGAGGTAAAGATGAATACTCCGGTGCTGTCTGACAATTAATTCACGGCACCAATACCAGACTGGTTGGTGAGGTTGGCTAATCCCTTAGATGCTAGAATCAATGTATACTATGAGGCTGTAGGGATACCTCTTTCCATAGCACAACAAGAACCAGTTGAACCAGCTGAGGTTTCAGCCCAGAGGTTGTAGAAGAACCCATAGCACAACCCGAACCAGCTTCCTCCTCACTTAGGGTTAACCTGAAACACCCTAGGGTTATCCGATCTACTCTACCCGTGAGGATCATAGAACCTAGTCTACTTAGGATTGAACCTACACTATCAACTACACTTGTGGGAAGTGATACCGATTCATCAGTAACTGAATCATCTCCCGAACAAACACAGAAGAGGACACGTTATATGCCTGATGAGATGATTCAGACTCCGCCAACCCAACGCGTAACTAGATCTAGGTCTACGACTCTAATCGTTCACCTACCAGTTACTCAAACCATTGGTGATACGGACCAAGACTTAAAGCCTACTAGGTCACCATCACCCATTTCCGTATCACATCCGTGAATAACAGTAAGCCCTATGCTAAATGAAGCGCAAGCTTCGAAAGGCAAGAGATTTAAACGCACGGATGGTAAAAAGACCAATAAGCCAATCCAACTTAATCAGGACTTAAGAATAAATCCTACCAAGAAAGATGCTTCGGCATCTCAAAAGGAAGTAAAGTCTTCTTCATTTTCAAAAGATGATGATACAGTAAGTTTATTGTATCTCGAATTGATTTAAATTTTGAAATTGGACTGCATTCGGTATATGAGGCCCATTCAGTAAGGCACAATTTTGACTCATTTTCGGTATCTATAAATAGAATAGTTAAAGTCAAAGACTACCTATGCTTTCTTAATCAAATACCGAATCTGATTACCTTACCGAGTCTGTGCTAATCTACCGAGTTCGTTCATTTATCATTTCATTTCTTTGGTAATTTCTTGTTTTAATCAAGTTTATGATATACATGTTACAGATCTGAGTTAAATTAAAGATCATAAACCAGAAAAGATCAAAACTAACAGGAAAAAGACATTCAATTTTGAAAATTGTTGAAAAACTTAATCTGAGTTTACAACTCTAATTCTTCGATTAAATCTGACTGATTTGGTTTATTGACATTAGATAAAGTTAATTATGTGTTAAATTAGTTGATCCATCAAAGAAACGACTCAGATTGCATGATTGATTCGTGTTTAATGGATTTTGTATATACCGAATGTGTTTATGCTACAGTTACCGAGTCTGTTCAACATGATGACATGATTATCTGATCTTTTGTGTTTAAAATTGATGCTGGTGGAGAATTTTAATGATATATGACTAGAAATGCATGTTGAGGTTATAATATATGAAATTTGAAGATACCAAATCTGATATTTAGTTTGGATACCGAGTCTGATATTTGGTGGTTAAAATTTTCATGATTTGATTTTGAAAACTTGCATGCTAAATCTAGTTCATCAAAGTGAAAGGAAAAACATATTTGGTTACCGAATCTTTAACATTTCATGGTTACCGAATCTGCATATAAACTTGAAAATTGATTAAGTGTTGTTGGATTTTTGGTTTTATCATTTGATTAATCATGATACATGTGTAAATTGATTGCATGCATAAATTTAATATCATGATTGTCATATACTTGTGAATAAATGGAATAAAAAATTTTATAACTTAGAAAATCCATAAAAAAATCATAAAATTTGAAAAATACAAAGGTCTTCAAAGGAAATAAGGGTAGAGATATGTGCTTTATGATAACATATTTTGGTCTTCTATTCTTATTTAAAAGTCAAATGGCGAACAATCACTTCATCAACACTGAAACCAACATTCCCGGAAACTATTGGCTTGCTATTCTGGAAAGGCATCAACTCTAGCCTGCTTTAAGCTCCACTTTTAATGTGCCTGATACAGACTTGAGACTTCTCAACAGAACTATCAAATTTGTTGAGGCCACACAACCCGCTGTAGCTAATCCACAAGGAGAACCTGCTAGATTCAAGTTTGAGTTGAGAGGGGTAAATGGTTTAAGGAGAATTACCAAGGCTGATTTTAGGAGGATCTTTCAGCTTCCCCTTGTGCAAAATGCTCCTACTTTTCCTTCCACTCAACAAATGATGAACTTAATATTCAAACTAGGATATAGTGGAGATACTCATGTTACACCTGCCGAGTTTCAAAAGAAGTTCTTACACTTCAGATGGTATGTGATCTTCTCAATCATCAACCGATGTTTTCTGATGAGACATAGTGGATCTGATAGATTAACAGTCCCGATGCTGAAGCTCTTCTACTCATTTAGAAGATTAGAAAATCTAGATTATGCTGAACGTTTATGGGATCTGGTACAAGCTCAAGTGGATAAGACAAGGAATGCCTTTGTTCCTTACATAACGTTTTTCTGTATCTTTATTCATGATGCTATAACGGCTTGCATAAATAACTAACATTTTTGTTCCTGGTACACATGGAATGTAGATGGTATGCTTTACGGAGGTAAAGATGAATACTCCGGTGCTGTCTGACAATCAATTCACGACACCTTTACCAGACTGGTTGGTGAGGTTGGCTAATCCCTTAGATACCAGAATCCATGTATACTATAAGGCAGTAAGGATACCTCTTCCGAACCCAGCACAACAAGAACAAGTTGAACCAGCTGACGTTCCAGCCCCAGAGGTTGTAGAAGAACCCATAGCATAACTCAGACCAGCTTCCTCCTTACTTAGGGTTAACCTGAAACGCCCTAGGGTTATCCGATCTACTCAAAACGTGAGGATCAGAAAACCTAGCCCACTTAGGATTGAACCTACCCTATCAAGTACACCAGAGGGAAGTGACATCGATTCATCAGTAATTGAATCATCTCCCGAACAAACACAGAAGAGGACACGTTATATTCCTGATGAGATGATTCATACTCCGCCAACCCGAAGCATAATCAGATCTAAGTCTACGACTACAATCATTCGCCTACTAGTTACTCAAATCATTGGTGCTACGGACCAAGACTTAGAGCCTACTAGGTTACCTTCACCCATTTCTGTATCACATCCAAGAATAAAAGTAAGCCCTACGCTAAATGAAGCGAAAGCTTCGGGAGGCAAGAGATTTAAACGCACGGATGGTAAAAAGACCAATTAGCCCATCCAAATTAATCAGGACTTAAGAATAAATCCTTCCAAGAAAGATGCTTCGGCATCTAAAAATGAAGTAAAGTCTTCCTCTGAAGTAAAGTCTGCGTTGACTCAATCTATAGAGGAAACTCAATCACTGAAGTCCCGAACGGCTGAAGGGGAGCCGAAAAATCTTGAAAAGGCACCCTGCGTATCGGCCAGAAATCCTCTTGATATACTTCATCCTAATGATGTCATATTGCCTCAACGTCAAACAGGGCCTGGAGGTCCAGCTTATCTTGATGAGGAAGATCTTCCGCATCCCATGAAAATCAGTCAACATGACATTTCTTCAGAAATTTTATAAGACTTCCAGCAGACTGTTCCTTTGGTTCAAGAAATTGATCCATTGGTTCAAACCACTTCTCTTGAGGATCTTGAATCACAGGGTCTAGAGGATGAGTCTTTAACTGAAAGAGATGTGCCACCTCACGGTACAGTGATGACTTCAGGAGTCAGGGATGAAATCTCCACGAGAGCTAAACCGACGTGTAGTTCTGCTACTTTGTCAGAGTTCCATGAGACTAAATTCATGGAGGTGGATGATTTGAAAGAATCTTCGCCAGTGACAACTCCGGTTGTTGCCCAACCTCCATCAGAAGGGGATATCATGAATCTGATAAGTAGTATGTACAGCCCTACATTTAAGAATAATACCGCACGTATATCCTTACCCGCCCTCATGAAAAATCAAACACTTTCACCGACATCACCTTCAACAGATGCTGCTGCTGTTGTTCCTATTGTTACTTTTCCACCATTGCCCCCACGTTCACCAAATTATTATGATGCTTTGGAGCAAGAATATTTTAGTCGTATGTTTTCTAGAATAAATCTTGATTGTCTTCGACGTACTTCGCTTCAAGCAATGTTTCGTGCTAGAGTAGGACATCCACTTACTTAATGCTCTTCTTCACTAAGTCCTTACTGTGATGATGAACATGATGATTCTAATCCTCAGAATAGCCATGAGGGGGAGATAGAAGTAGATGAAGAATTTCTTACGGTGAATATGTCAATAAGGGGTGGTGGTGCGAGGTCTGATTTAACTTCACAAGCTTAACAGGTTCATACTGAATCAGAAATGGTGTCTTCTCATGCAGATGACATTGAAAATGTGGAACTTGAGCTAGTTATCATACCAATTATACATTCTAAAGTTGATAGTGGACCGGTTGACGAGGATTTGAATTTAAGTGACTTCTATCTTGAAGAAACTGATGATGATGGGTTTGTCATACTAAGTAAATTATCTCCAGTATCTACTATTCTTGAGAGCGTAGAGATAGTTGATGAAGGGAATCCTGATCCAGTTACTGAAATTGATAATGAGATGGATTCTACTAATGAAGATGGAGATGATCCGTACGTTAATCCAAATTAAGATTACCTCTTTGATCATATTGAAGATGACAATGCTCCAACAGATGATACAAAAAATCCTACTGATCAATCATTAAATTCTACACCATCATCGAGTTCAAATCTGACAAATGTTAATGAGAGTTCAACTTCTGGTGCATCAACTTCAAGTTCTACACTGAATTCCTGGTTCAAGTATAATCAAGGTTTATTCTTTAAGAATTGAGATCAAAGACTATAATTGGGAGTTGAACATGATTTCATGACATTAAGAAACACATTCATCTAGGAAAATGCTTACAAGATCTTTCGCATGAACGAGACGCCAAGAAGTGAAAGGTTTACGTGTATTGGTTCACAATTGCTTCCAGCTAAAGAAAGGAACTGGTATCAGTTTATGTGGAGGAAACATATTAACAGAAATGGAGATGATTTGTGGCTTCAAATAAAGTATCATTTGTCAGAAGTATTGGACATTACTCGGGTTAGAGTAGAAATAAGTGTGAAGAAAGATGTCATCAGTCAGTTCCATGTTATTAGAGAAGATGAGAAGGAGTACAAGTTTACAGAAGCCGATTTTCAGAATTTAGATATGCTTGACATCATTCACATCAACAAGTACCTCAGTATTCTTACAACTCGACCTTATTCTAAAACTCAAGCTTTGGAGGCTGTAAAGAGATACATGATGGAGACAATAGAACAAATGAGACGTGAGGACTTTCAAATCGGTCTCAAAGCTAAAAGGAAAAAGATTCAAATTACATGTATGAATCAACTTACTAAGGGACTGGAGGATATGAGAATATTTCAAATACAATTCGAACCCGAAGGGTTTGTGTTTGTCAATTCACAGAAAGAAAAGGTGTTCATTGGAACGAAAGAGCTAAAAAAATATTCAGATGGTACACTTAAGGCTGCACTGAAGTATCTCATGTTCTGTCAAAGCAAGTTTGATGACATTTACATGAAAATGGGTCTGGAAGAGTTCATTAAACACATCAGAGATCGTCTCAAACTGTGACGACCCGGAAATTTCCGACCAAATATAAACTTGATCTTTATATGTTTCCGACACGATAAGCAAAGGCTATAATGTTGAGTCTCAAAAATTTTGGAACAGTTTACATAAATGCATTTGCCTTTTTAACTGTGCCCGACGATTCACGAACATTGTGTTTAAATAAAAATATAAATATATATATATATGAACTCTATATATAAGTAGTATTATATATACTGTAATATATAAATATTAAAGATTCAATAAATTATATAATTGATGAATATGATATAATAAATGGTAATATACTATATGTAATTATACAATAAGGTATAATTGCTATATTAATATTATTATCATCATTAAATTTACTAAAATTATCATTTTTGGTATTATTAATATCATCATATTATTATTACCATTATTTTTAAGTTTATTATATTTTGTATCTTGTTAATAATAATAATATTATTATTATTAATATAATTATTAGTAACTAGTATTATTATTTTTATTATTTAATATAAATAGTATTATTATTATATATTAATAATTATTTATTTCTAATATAAATTGCTGTAATCAAAATGGGTTTAGGATCAGATTCAGTGCACGTTCTTTCAACCTTTATTTAATTTTTGATTGTATGGAACTGATTTCAAACTATAACAGTTAAAGGATGTCAACTCTGCTAACGATCGATGTCATTCCTTATTTCTTTCCATTTAATTATTCATTTTCTGTACGAGTAAATAAATTCTTGTCGATCTCATTCTGCTACAAAACAAGATAATCAAATTTTGTTACTATCTGATATTGTTACATGTCATTCTCATATCACAGATGCAATACAGAATCCGTTTTCAATTAGTATCAATTTTTATCTATTTTGTATTTCTTTTCCTTCCTGACTGATACATGTCGAGCCACAACCACTTTATATAAACAATCAAACCACGTTATTGATATAATTCATTTAAGCCTTCCACATTCACTATCAATTATCAAATAACAACTTCTGATACTCTCCTGTTCGATGTACTTTTTATTCATAATCCAAATCTGAATACCTTTCGTTAAATGTTACTATAATTCTTCCACTCGAAGGCTACTCATGTCGTTGTACGACCTAAACACCATCTTACCACCAACATTTTTTTTATCTCATTTCAAATCAACACCAAACCCACTTGATGATGCAACCACCTTGTGTTCATTTATGCTTAATCGATCACCATCACTAGAACACTTCGTCACCTTCACATTATCTTTAATCATCAAACCATTAAACAAACGACATTTCCTGCTACACAAAAACCCATCTTGAACCTGCGGTTAATTCTACTTTGATTCCTGTTTTTACAGCGAACACACACACAAACACATACGTGTACAAAGAAGAAAAACTTACTGTTAATGCTCATTCCTTTTGCTGTATCTGATAATCGACAATCACACCCCACTTTATGTCTTTAACTTGATCAAAAGACCAAAACCACTCGAATAACTTCTGCATATTACTATTTCTCATTGAACGCCTCTTATTCTATAATATGTATATTTATCTCTATATACATATACATTCATATATCTTACACACAACACCATGTCGCCACCTTAAACCTTCACTCTCTCCTCTCTCTCCTTCCTCCCTCTCTTAAATTTCTTTGTGAAATCACGAAAACTAAACACCCAGCTTCCCTTTATTAATACCTATCATTGTCGGTCCAAAAAGAAAAAGGATTTCATACACGCTTAGGATTCTTTTAAGTAAAATATGATAGTTATTCTTGGAGGATATAACGGCAACGTACAGTACATAACTAAGTGCATATGGGATTAAAAGAAACTTTGTTTGGCCGACAATTCCTTAAGTGGATAACCCCACTTGTTAAAAAGAAACCTAAGAAATTGATTGTTGGAGCCACTAGCAATTCAAGCATATTTTTTTACGAATAAACAATTGTGGGAGGGTCCAGTTGGGGACGCACATTTGGATTTCAAAATCAACATGTACAACCGCATTATGAAGCTAAATTTTTGGGATAATGTAATTGGCCAGCGAATGTGTTTTGAGCCGTGTAATTGTTCCTTTGTTTGGTCGACACCTAGTTTGTGTTGCTGTCAAAAAACGAATGAGTTATTGATGATTAGGGTTGTACAATAGGTGATGATTAAGTAGGCCGTATTCTTTGTTTTGTATTATTGGGACGAGACCCACTTAATTTATGGTTAAGTTGAAACAGATTTAGGATGAATGAATTTGATGATGATATTAGCAAGCTAGTGAATGACGATCATAATCTAAGATGTAAATTATATGATGATTATGATCATAGAAGATAACAAAACAATATGATGATGAAGATAATGGACTGTATTGTTTGATGAAGGAACATATAGACGATGGTGGTGATTCAAAATGGATGATAATGGTGTCACAAAAATAATGATGATTAAGAAGTTAGTTGATGATAAACGGGTTCGTATATGTTATGTAATTAATCACGCGAGTTTTAACCAAAACAAACTAATGGTTCAATGGTTGGAAGTGTTTCTTTTAAACGAGAGGTCTTGGGTTCGAACCCGGGCATAGGCTTCTATTTTGGAACATTTTCTTCTTGAAAGGTAGTTATTATTACTACTCTTATTATAATTAATATTATTATTCTTATTATTATTACTTTTATTATTATAAATCTTAGTATATTATTATTAGAAAAATTATTATTTTTACATTTATTATTATTAGTAGTATTATTATCTTTAAAGATATCACAAATTTTTACTTATTATTACAACTATATTATTATTACTAGTATAGGTATTATGATCATTATTTTGATTACGATTATTATTATTATATTTATTTTGAAAACAATACAAATTATTATTATTTTCATTAATATTAGTGTTAGTATCCTTTTTATTATTATTAGTATTATTAATATATCAAATGAAGAATTTCTATATAAAAATATATTTGTGACATATAATCTAACCATATTAATACTTTGGTAATAAATGTTAATTATCTATATAAAGATGAATATATCTAATTAAGCTATTAATAAAACACATAATATAAAATAACAAGTATAGTATTAATAATAATATATAAACTTGTTTCGATCATCATTACATGTGTTAATATACATAATTGAATATAGGTTCGTGAATCCGAGGCCAACCCTGCATTGTTCAGTTGTTCAATATCGTCATGTGTATTTTTACTACAAAATACAGTATTGTGAGTTCATTTACCCTTTTTACTCTTTATATTTTTGGGACTGAGAATACATGCACTGTTTTTACAACTACTTTATTAAATGCTTTTGAAATATATTTTGAACTGCGAATACATGAAATGCTTTTATCAATGTTTGACGAGATAGACACAAGCAAAACATTCCTCGAATGAATTATTATGCAGACAGAAGTTCTGCGAATTATTATTGAATTATGTGGACATGATAATTGCCACCATTGAATTATGTGGATATGATAATTGCCACCATTGAATTATGTGGACATGATAATTGCCACCATTGAATTATGTGAACATGATAATTGCCACCAATTGATATGAATGTTATGTATCGAGAGAATGATTTTATACACAGGTTATGTGTATGTTATTTTTGTGCACGAGATATGTGTACGGTTACTAAGATTTATGAAAGATGATTTCGTACACGAGAAAGGTGTACTGTATTTAAAAGATATCGCATGTACATTACATGTGGGTATAGGATTCGGGCCCATTTGTACCATGCAGGATTTAAATCTTGTGGTCTATCAAAATGATGAATTTTATTGTTTTATGATAAACTTATGAACTCACCAACCTTTTGGTTGACACTTTAAAGTATGTTTATTCTCAGGTATGAAAGAAATCTTCCGCTGTGCATTTGCTCATATTACATGGAGTCGTTCATGGCATATAGAGGTCAGAACCTCGCAATGGGACCAACTGTTAAAGACTTCGTCCAGATGGATTAGAACGGGGCATTTCAGTTGGTATCAGAGTGCTGGTCCTAGCGAACCAGGTCTTGCATTAGTGTGTCTAACTGATAGTTCTTAGGATGCATTAATGAGTCTGGACTTCGACCGTGTCTGCATGTCAAAAGTTTTGCTTATCATTTCGTGTCGGAAATTACTTACTTATCATCCTTAAAGTCTAGACACATCTTACTGCCTCTATTGCCTAGATAGTGTATAGACAAAACTCATATCTTAGCATATCTGCTAATTCATATTTTAGCGTATCTATTACTGTAGACCTTACTTGACAGCTTCCGTAGATTCCTTCGTAAGTTATGGGATTTTAGTATTATATATGCATATGTAAATTATGTATTGTAGGGTACTAATCTACATCCTATAATCTATTTATTATCGAAAATCCTTCATCTGATCGTACGAGATGAATCCCTCAACCTGTTCGAATTCGTCGGATTCCGATAGCTATTCCGATATGGAGTTTCACCTAAGCTCCGAAAGCAGTGTCACCAGAATGAATCAACCAATCATCCATCCCCAATTCATCTGAGGGGTACGTAGCCTTCTCAATCATTGGAGACAAGAAGAAAGTGATCCTTTCCATCCACCACATTGCCCTTTTGGCGAAGAACCTGAAGCACTTACCGGCGAACCTGTTTGAAATACCATTTTCTCTCTCATTTTCAGAGTATATCACCACGACTATATCATAACTCAGATTCTAAACCTTATTCATTCGCTCGTTCCTACCAATAATCATCCCGAAATAATAGAGGAAGTCAACAAACTTCTCGCTCGAGTAATCAATTTGGAGAACATGGTGCAAAACTTACCAGCTTCAGCAACGTCACCGGCACTAACAATACCACCAACATCAGTACCGGTAGCACCAGTATCACTAACAACAACGTCCGCATCCCAAGCCTCAACTTCACAATCTGTCCCATGAACATCAACATCATACGCTCCATAGATACCAAGGAGTACCAACAACAATGAACGATGAAGTATTGATTCATAACTTCATTAATATTCTGCGAAGAATATGTGGTTCCTAATAGTTTTTGAGATTACTTATTCTATCTCAAATCGAAAAGCAAATGAGATTAATATCATATTGACTCATTAAATCCATGGTTACATCTGAAGAAAATATAAATGTATATATGTTTTCATAAAGATTGTAATTAAAAATTCTTTTATACAAACCGTTATTGGTAAAAATATTTTAACGGGTAGGTAATACCCGAGGAATATTTAGATTTCACATTAATAAGTTATACTGTACATTTTTCGAATCTGATTCAACGATCATTTACTATCCTGTTTACATTCACCGATATACGAATCTGTTCACTACATAATAACCATTTTTATTCAATTACATATTTGGGTTTTGACTTCTCAGAATCCAACAAGTGGCATAATTAAGAAAACATTGGACAAATAAAATATGTTAGAAACCAACCAATTAACTATTAAAAAAAAAATTTTGTTAAGAATCCACGCTAACAAAATCCTAGCTAACTGTTCCTAGCTAACTGTTAATTCTTTATTACATTTTAATTATCGCAATTTATTTTATCGTAATTTTAATTCTCGCAATTTTATTTATCGTCATTTAATTTCTGTTATTTATTTTACGCACTTTATTTATAGTCATTTAAATACTGTTATTTACACCTTTAAATATCGAGACATGCATACAAGGTTTTGACATATCATATCGATGCATCTATATATATTATTTGGAATAACCATGAACACTCTATATGCAGTAATGCTGGAGTTAGCTATACAGGGTTGAGGTTGATTCTACAATAATATATATAGTTTGAGTTGTGATCGAGTCTGAGACATGTACACGGGTCACGATACGTATTAATTAATTCGAATATTGTATACTAAACTATATATGAATTATTGAGTTAGTGACTGTGGACTGCTAACTGTGGACTACCAAGATTGGACAATTAAAATGAATTAAAATATTGATTATAACATATGAAACTAAACAATTCTTCAAGTTTGCCACTTGATTTCATCTTAAACCTCATTTGTATCTTGACGATTACAATCCGCGTTCAAACCTTTCATGATTCTTAAAAACACCTTAATTGAGAGGATGAATCAACCGCACTTCATCTACAGAAGAAAAGATTGATGTATATAGTTATGCACCTGAAAACATTCGGAACCTGAGTAAACGTATAACACGTATCTGTGTTAGCTCCTTTGACTTTGTTATTACCGAAAACAACTTTACAATCCCTGTCCAAAGTAGCCAATTTTGTCACAGCTCCAGCAAGTCAACTTTGACTTCTCGTTCGAAACAGCCTTATTATAACTTGGATATATATATGTGTGCTCTTTTATTGTTACCGGGGAACCTTTTATATTTCACCATATTACCATCAGCGTTTAATCATCTAAAAAAATACAATTCTCCTGAAACCACCTCGGATTGAAAACCGATAATTCAGATATCGTAGCATTAAATGCAGAGGAAACAGAAATTGTAGATGTTCTAAACGGCTAAAAGTTTGATGATAAAGAAAGGAGATTTGGTACTGAAAAACAGATTGAGCAAACCATGAAGGAGACTAAGGACAAATACAAGGACCATACCATATATTCAAAGAATCCAGGTAATTCTGGATCCGATGAAACCTTCAACTAATATCTTGCTCCGTACTCATGTTAAAATCTTGCGGAAAATCTTCCTCATCAACCATCGAACTTAGAAATTCCAAAATATCATCATAAATATCTTCGATATTCTGAAGATATTTTCATAAATATTCTCGTCCGAAATTATTTATCTCTTCGTGCTATCTATATTACATCATAATGGAAACTACTTTAGTTTCTAAAATTCTTTAAAATTCGAGTTTAAATTATGAATGTTTTTGAAGTAGTGTTCGGAATTGATGCATGAGTTAGTATAATATAATGACACTTAATCAACGTGATTATATTACAGTAAGTCATGTTGAGTTCCTAATGGAACATGATAATTCACAGATCATAACATCATCATGTGCCATGTTACACGACTCGTTCATTCTACTTCACCTCCGAACATATCAAGAAAATATATTCTTGATAGTTCTATTCTCAGTGATTCAGGTAATTTGAAAAATCAAATCGAGCCATTAAAATTTCCTTCTTAGAACATTAACAATGTTCATTCCGAAGTTTATATCTATGAATTCTGAACCATTACAAGCGATATTTAATCGCAAGAAGAAGAAACGAAGGGACAAAGCTCCAAAATATAAGAGAAAATATAAAGCCCAATAACAACACGGATGTTACAAACCTTGGATATTAATACGAATAACAATATAAAGACATGGTATAATTAAGAATAGTATTACCCCAAAGTAATAGTAGGAGTAAACAGATTCTTCTGGTGGAAGATTGAAAAGAAGGATGAAAGAAATGATAATTAAGAAAACATCAAGGATTAGAACGGGATTAAGCATTTCACAATCTTTTGGATGTATGGACTAAGAAAGAAAGTATAGGAATGGTGAGAATAATGGAACTGAAGAGTTTGATTTATAAGGGAAATATCAGACAGAGTAATCGAGACAGATCACTGTATTTAATTATAGAGATCTCAATTTCCTTATTCGCCGAAGAATCAAATCTTATAGATTTTGAAGATTTTCTTTAATTCCTTGAATTCCGGAATTCAACCAAGACAACATCAAAAGATTAGACACACCTTATTTTCTAAATTCAACCATTACTAGTCAAAAGTTATGATGAAACTTGTATTTCTCATTTCATTATTTAGAGATAGCTTCATTTGTACGCTTCGAGTAATCAAATTATTTTACCCATATTACTTAATGATGATAAGACTCTATTTATCAACTTATACTCGTCATAAAAACATTTTTATTGTTAACCATGACGACCTCACTCAAATTTCGGGATGAAATTTCTTTAACGGGTAGGTACTGTGACGACCCGGAAATTTCCGACCAAATTTAAACTTGATCTTTATATGTTTCCGACACGATAAGCAAATGCTATAATGTTGAGTCTCGAAAATTTTGGAACAGTTTACATAAATGCATTTGCCCTTTTGACTGTGCCCGACGATTCACGAACATTGTGTTTAAATAAAAATATAAATATATATTTGAACTCTATATATAAGTAGTATTATATATACTATAATATATAAACATTAAAGATTCAATAAATTATATAATTGATGAATATGATATAATAAATGGTAATATACTATATGTAATTATACGATAAGGTATAATTGCTATATTAATATTATTATCATCATTAAATTTACTAAAATTATCATTTTTGGTATTATTAATATCATCATATTATTATTACCATTATTTTTAAGTTTATTATATTTTGTATCTTGTTAATAATAATAATATTATTATTATTAATATAATTATTAGTAATTAGTATTGTTATTATTATTATTTAATATAAATAGTATTATTATTATATATTAATAATTATTTATTTCTAATATAAATTGCTGTAATCAAAATGGGTTTAGGATCAGATTCAGTGCACGTTCTTTCAACCTTTATTTAATTTGGGATTGTATGGAACTGATTTCAAACTATAACAGTTAAAGGATGTCAACTCTGCTAACGATCGATGTCATTCCTTATTTCTTTTCATTTAATTATTCATTTTCTGTACGAGTAAATAAATTCTTGTCGATCTCATTCTGCTACAAAACAAGATAATCAAATTTTGTTACTATCTGATATTGTTACATGTCATTCTCATATCACAATGCAATACAGAATCCATTTTCAATTAGTATCAATTTTTATCTATTTTGTATTTATTTTCCTTCCTGACTGATACATGTCGAGCCACAACCACTTTATATAAACAATCAAACCACGTTATTGATATAATTCATTTAAGCCTTCCACATTCACTATCAATTATCAAATAACAACTTCTGGTACTCTCCTGTTCGATGTACTTTTTATTCATAATCCAAATCCGAACACCTTTCGTTAAATGTTACTATAATTCTTCCACTCGAAGGCTACTCATCTAGTTGTACGACCTAAACACCATCTTACCACCAACATTTTTTTATCTCGTTTCAAATCAACACCAAACCCACTTGATGATGCAACCACCTTGTGTCCATTTATGCTTAATCGATCACCATCACTAGAACACTTCGTCACCTTCATATTATCTTGAATCATCAAACCGTTAAACAAACGACATTTCCTGCTACACAAAAACCCATCTTGAACCTGCGGTTAATTCCACTTTGATTCCTGTTTTTACAGCGAACACACACACAAACACATACGTGTACAAATAATAAAAACTTACTGTTAATGCTCATTCCTTTTGCTGTATCTGATAATCAACAATCACACCCCACTTTATGTCTTTAACTTGATCAAAAGACCAAAACCACTCGAATAACTTCTGCATATTACTGTTTCTCATTGAACGCCTCTTATTCTATAATATGTATATTTATCTCTATATACATATACATTCATATATCTTACACACAACACCATGTCGCCACCTTAAACCTTCACTCTCTCCTCTCTCTCCTTCCTCTCTCTCTTAAATTTCTTTGTGAAATCACGAAAACTAAACACCCAGCTTCCCTTTATTAATACCTATCATTGTCGATCCAAAAAGAAAAAGGATTTCATACACGCTTAGGATTCTTTTAAGTAAAATATGATAGTTATTCTTGGAGGATATAATGGCAATGTACAGTACATAACTAAGTGCATATGGGATTAAAAGAAACTTTGTTTGGCCGACAATTCCTTAAGTGGATAACCCCACTTGTTAAAAAGAAACCTAAGAAATTGATTGTTGGAGCCACTAGCAATTCAAGCATTTTTTTTTACGAATAAACAATGGTGGGAGGGTCCAGTTGGGGACGCACATTTGGATTTCAAGATCAACATGTACAACCGCATTATGAAGCTAAATTTTTGGGATAATGTAATTGGCCAGCGAATGTGTTTTGAGCCGTGTAATTGTTCCTTTGTTTGGTCGACACCTAGTTTGTGTTGCTGCCAAAAAACGAATGAGTTATTGATGATTAGGGTTGTACAATAGGTGATGATTAAGTAGGCCGTATTCTTTGTTTTGTATTATTGGGACGAGACCCACTTGATTTCCGGTTAAGTTGAAACAGATTTAGGATGAATGAATTTGATGATGATATTAGCAAGCTAGTGAATGACGATCATAATGTAAGACGTAAATTAGATAATGATTATGATCATAGAAGATAACAAAACAATATGATGATGAAGACGATGGACTGTATTGTTTGATGAAGGAACATATAGACGATGGTGGTGATTCAAAATGGATGATAATGGTGTCACAAAAATAATGATGATTAAGAAGTTAGTTGATGATAAACGGGTTCGTATATGTTATGGAATTAATCACGCGAGTTTTAACCAAAACGAACTAATGGTTCAATGGTTGGAAGTGTTTCTTTTAAACGAGAGGTCTTGGGTTCGAACCCGGGCATAGGCTTCTATTTTGGAACATTTTCTTCTTGAAAGGTAGTTATTATTACTACTCTTATTATAATTAATATTATTATTCTTATTATTATTACTTTTATTATTATAAATCTTAGTATATTATTATTAGAAAAATTATTATTTTTATAGTTATTATTATTAGTAGTATTATTATCTTTAAAGATACCACAAATTTTTACTTATTATTACAACTATATTATTATTACTAATATAGGTATTATGATCATTATTTTGATTACGATTATTATTATTATATTTATTTCGAAAATAATACAAATTATTATTATTTTCATTAATATTAGTATTAGTATCCTTTTTATTATTATTAGTATTATTAATATATCAAATGAAGAATTTCTATATAAAAATATATTTGTGACATATAATCTAACCAAATTAATACTTTGGTAATAAATGTTAATTATCTATATAAAGATAAATATATCTAATTAAGCTATTAATAAAACACATAATATAAAATAACAAGTATAGTATTAATAATAATATATAAACTTGTTTCGATTACCATTACATGTGTTAATATACATAATTGAATATAGTTTCGTGAATCCGAGGCCAACCCTGCATTGTTCAGTTGTTCAATATCGTCATGTGTATTTTTACTACAAAATACAGTATTGTGAGTTCATTTGCCCTTTTTACTCTTTATATTTTTGGGACTGAGAATACATGCGCTGTTTTTACAACTGCTTTATTAAATGCTTTTGAAATATATTTTGAACTGCAAATACATGAAATGCTTTTATAAATGTTTAATTATTATGCAGACAGAAGTTCTACGAATTATTATTGAATTATGTGGACATGATAATTGCCACCATTGAATTATGTGGACATGATAATAGCCACCATTGAATTATGTGGACATGATAATTGCTACCACTGAATTATGTGGACATGATAATTTCCACCAATTGATATGAATGTTATGTATCGAGAGAATGATTTTATTCACAGGTTATGTGTATGTTATTTTTTTGCACGAGATATGTGTACGGTTACTATGATTTATGAAAGATGATTTCGTACACGAGAAAGGTGTACTATATTTAAAAGATATCGCATGTACATTACAGGTGGGTATAGGATTCGGGCCCATTTGTACCATACAAGATTTAAATCTTGTGGTCTATTAAAATGATGAATTTTATTGTTTTATGATAAACTTATGAACTCACCAACCTTTTGGTTGACACTTTAAAGTATGTTTATTCTCAGGTATGAAAGAAATCTTCCACTGTGCATTTGCTCATATTACATGGAGTCGTTCATGGCATATAGAGGTCAGAACCTTGCAATGGGACCAACTGTTGAAGACTTCGTCCAGATGGATTAGGACGGGGTATTTCACAAACTCCGGATCCGAACTAGACAATTTGAGATTCTTCGTGGTCAAAGGAAAAGAAGATATTTCAAAGAAATGGATGAATATCCATTACATGAGGGAGATCCAAGAAAGACACGGGGAGTCTGGAAACCTTCAAAGAAGATTTCAGATAATCAGGTTGAATTTTCTGACCCCACTGGTACAAGATGGAAAGCTACATTTTGACCTCTCAAGATTACTCAATAGGATTACATTGTAATTTTCACATTTAATACTAAGGGGGAGATTGTTAGGACCCCGAAATATATATAGTGTTAATTTGAAACAAGCCTAAATGATAGTTTCTAAGAAGAGGGCTATATAAGGAACCTTAGTAGTCCTAATTAGATAGCCATTGCATTGTAAACTAGTTTAAGAAGCTGTGAAATATTAATTTACCGGTTCTCTCTAATACCGAATCTGTTCTTTCCTTGCCGAGTCTCACTCAATCTTATCACATCTTCGATTCTCACTATGATCTGACCTATCAAGAGCTTTAAAGAAGTTTTCAAGATTGGAGATTGCTTTACAGAAAAGGTTGCATCAGAGAAAAGATTGCATCACAGAAGTTTCCAGTTGAGGATTTATCAAGATCTCCAGTAAAGACGAGTTTTTCAAGATTTGTCGAAAGCTAAAGATTATCAATCACATCATTTATCTAAGGGGGACATTGTTAGGAATAGAATTCCTTGCAATTGATAGATACATGATTAGGTGATTGATTACACTAGGATTAATGGTTTAGCTCTTAATGTAAGGAAAATGATATGAGTGTGAATATCATTTTCCTCCTTAGAATGTATAAGCCTTCCCATTCCATTTACATACACTTACACCTTAAGTGTGTGTTTCCCCCAAATACTCTCTCAAACAAATTGAGATACTAGTGATTAGATGCAACATTAGCTTGATCATCATCAAGCTAATAGTTGAAGAAAGCCGTAGATCAATATTATTGTGATTGAATCCATTGGCTAGATTGTTGTACAAACACAGAAATATATTACAAGTTCATATTATTCAGATTCTATTTTTGTTCATATCCATCTTTAACCCCTTTATATCAAGTTCATTATATTACAACTACTGTTACAAATTCGGATCAACATCTAAACATTAATTGAAGCTGAAACGAGTAATAACATACACTCATCTTAATTAGACAAAACATAGTCCATAGCCTCAAAATAATTCATTACATCATTATTTTTTCCTCTTCTTCTGGTCGTGACCTACATCCACGTCCCCCATCACCATTTTCTTCCACAATCTTCATCATCTAGCAAGAATTGGACCTTCCTTCATCAATCGATTACGTATTAGAGCTCCTCTCGATCATCTCTACATGATTCTCTATGCAATTTTGCTTTCTAGGGTATAAATTTTTCAAAACCTATTTCATACATATTTATAGGGTAATCAAGTCTAGTGCTTGAGTCTTTGATTGTATGCTTGATTTTGGTTGTTAATTGACCGTATGAGGTATTATTGTTAAATCATGAATTTTAGACATATGCCAATGATATATGTGCTTGAGTTTCTGATTATGATATGTATGTAGTTGTATTGCTCTTGAATAAATTATTAAGCTTACATTTAAGAATCATTTGTTTTCAATAAACGGTTGGCTCGTTATGCTAGAATAAAGTTTTTGCTTTGTTTGATGTGTATAACCGGTTTCTGGATTAATTGACTTGTGTTATGGAATATTAAATATGCATAAACATATAGCTTATGAAAAAATATGCAATTATCACCTAGATATTGCCATAATTGGTGTAACAACCCAAACCAAATCGCAATCGAACCCGCTTGAAACATAACAAAAAAAAAATTTTTTGTTCAGCTACTGGCGCGGCGCGCCAAACTGGTCTGTCCCAAAAGTCTTGAAATGCGAAAAAGATTGGCCACTTCCCGACACAATTAGACAAAACGCTTTTTACAACATATTCAAATATGTAAAACTAACACATTTCATTAATAAAAATGAGTTTTATGAAGCGGGGCCCACATTGGCCGTTTTACGAGTTTAATACAAAATATGAGTTTCGACCATCAAAAGTTTAAGTACCAAACTACACTACGAGCATGGTGTTTGGGATTAAACTACCCAAGTCTCAGTCAAACTCCAAAAGCTAATATCTCCAAAAGCTTCCCTAACAACAACGGGATCTTTAATCCAAGATGATGCCCTTATCCTTGTCCACAACCGAACCTATAAAAAGGTAAACAATGAGAGGGTAAGCTAACGCTTATTGAATGCAATAATTATACACATACATATATAATATACCTACTTGCAATCACTTACTCAAATACCGCATACATGCTAGCAACACAATTAGCTTATAATCTCGAATACAAGCTAGATATCTCCAATACCACAAGCTAGCATAACAACGCATATAAACATAACTCGAATGATATAATATGCTTACTCTTACAACACAAATAACCATGGTTAACCAATCGTACAAGGGAATAACGCTCGCGAAAACGCCATCGGTGTTCATAACATCCGTTAGGGTACTTAACACCTCGTATCACTAACCCCTAGGGTGGCACCTTAACACCTCAGCACTTCACCCCGAGTGGCATCTTAACACCTCGATGCTTTACTCATTATTTTACGGAGTGGTGTCTTAACACCTCGACACTACACCCCTAGGTGGCATCTTAACACCTCGATGCTTCACCCCGAGTGGCATCTTAACACCTCGATGCTTCACTCATCACGTGAAATGTGGTGCCTTAGCACCTCGACACTACACATTTCACGCTACAACAAATAGATACATTATATACCTACACATATAATTATTCCACTCACCTCAAAATCTCTTGTGAAAAGATACCCGAGCTTGCAAAACCTCAATGTAACGTACCTATCACATTATACATATTATCAATCACAAACTCAAGTTGGTCAACCAATAAATTCACCATTCTAATGCCATTTTGACCCAAAGTGCAATTTCAACCCATTTGCACCCTTAACCCTAATTTTGGGTCAACTCATACCAAAACCCTAACATTAGCCAAGATAGGTTTAAAACACATTTCAAAACAAGGTTTATGCATTAATTACAAACATTAACTATCTTAGGTCCACTTTGACCTATTTGACCAATTTAAGGTCAACACACCCATTTCGGGTCACCCACTAACCCACACAACACCCATTTACATATATATAAGTGTGCTAGTAATTTCACAAACCAATTTAGGCTCATAAACATAAATTGATACTTTGAAAACCCTAATTAGTCATCTTTGGGTCTACATGACCCAAATTCACCCAAAACCCCTAATTCACTAACAAATGGGTTTTATGTGCAACACTACCCAAACCCTAACCCTTAATACAATTAAAGTAAGAAATTAGGTTTTATAACATACCAACACAATCACCATGTAGCTAGCGATTAGATGAACGACTTTAGAACTCGCACTAAGACCCGATTCAACCTCCTTCTTCCTTTAATGGAGCTTTCTCACTCTAGAACCTCCTCTCTCTCTAGCCTTAAAGGAGTAAATGAGGCTCCAACAACTTATCCCAAGCCTTAAAGTTGGATTCCTTGTGATTTTACCAATTTGCCCTCAAAATATCTAATTAAAAAGGAATCTGTCATAGAACAATGGCGCGGCGCGCCAAATGGCCGCGCGGCTCGCCAAACGCCCAGACCAGTTTTCTACATTCTTTTTAATATGTACAACCAAAACCCCACTTCAAGTACATTAACTACACTTATGTACACTATAAATAAACGGGTCTTACAACTCTCCCCCACTTGAATCGGAGCGGGTCCTCGTGATCCACGCCACATGACAAGAAGGAAGATAAACCAACACAAACTCTTCGGGCTCCCAAGTAAACTTGGAACCTTTACTACGACGCCATTAAACTTTAAAAGTTCTCACCCCTTTATGTCTCAACCTTTTGGCCTTTTCATCAAGTATGGCAATCGGCTCTTCAACATATTCTAACTTATTGTTTAGCTCAATTTCGTCTAATGGCATCCATGAAGAATCATTCGCAAGACACTTACGTAGATGGGAAACATGAAATGTATTATGAATCCCCGCAAGCTCTTTGGGTAATTCCAAACGATACGTGACTTCACCAACACGAGCTAAAACCTTAAATGGCCTAATAAACCGAGGAGCTAACTTTCCCCGTTTTTGAAATCGAATAATACCTTTCCATGGCGAAACCTTAAGCATCACCATGTCACCTTCTTGAAATTCGATCATTCATCTACGTTTGTCGGCATACGAATTTTGCCTATCTTGAGCCTTTTTCAAATGCTCTCGAATCACATCAATCTTGCTATTCGTCTCTAGGACTAAATCGGTACTCCCGATTTCCTTTTGTACCACTTCACCCCAACAAATCGGGGTTCGACACCTACGCCCATAGAGCATCTCATAAGGTGGCATCCCAATACTAGTATGATAACTATTATTGTACGAGAATTCCACCAAAGGTAAGTGCTCGTCCCAACTACCACCGAAATCAATAATACAC
Organism: Rutidosis leptorrhynchoides; assembly: GCF_046630445.1. Taxonomy (NCBI): domain Eukaryota; kingdom Viridiplantae; phylum Streptophyta; class Magnoliopsida; order Asterales; family Asteraceae; genus Rutidosis; species Rutidosis leptorrhynchoides. The sequence goes on from NC_092336.1 coordinate 411,887,507, forward strand.
GCCCGTAACATATCCTCCAAAGTTTGATTCGTACGTTCAGTTTGACCGTCCGTTTGAGGATGATACGTCGTGCCCAACTTCAATTGTGTACCCATATCTTCGTGAAACTTTTCTCAAAACCGAGATGTAAATCGATATAGGAACTCCGTGTCGAGAGATGACTTCCTTGATAAACAACTTAGCCAAGGTCTCCGACGATATCGCTTCCTTAATGGGAAGAAACAAATCACTTTTCGTCAATCGATCAACTATCACCCAAATTGAATCAAATTGGGTTCTCGCCGTTTTAGGTAACTTTGTAATGAAATCCTTGGTAATGTGCTCCCATTTCCATTTCGGGATTTCTAACGGTTGTAACTTACCATACGGCTTTTGGTGCTCGGCCTTAACTTGAAAACACGTGACGCATTGCTCAACATACTTTACAACATCACGTTTCATGCCCGGCCACCAATAATCCTTCCTCAAATCAAGATTCATCTTCGTTGCGCCCAGATGAATGGAATACTTTGACTTATGTGCTTCATCAAGTAGCACTTGTCGATACTCACCCATCTTAGGGACCCACACTCTTCCTTGAAAGGACAACAAACCACGCGAACCCATAGTAATGAATTCCGATTGCCCCACAATTCGCTTCGCATGCTTGTTGTGAACGTAAGCCTCTATTTGAATCACACCAAGTTTTTCAAGATAATTGTTAGTAATAATCATACGTAACAATCCCAATCGTAACACCGGGTGATGACTCTTTCAATTTAATGCATCTGCGACCACATTCGCCTTGCCCGAATGATAAAGTATTTCACAATCATAATCTTTTACCACATCTATCCACCTACGTTAACGATAATTCAAATCTCGTTGATTAAAGAGATGTTTCAAGCTCTTATGATCCAAATAAATCGTACTCTTAACACCATACAAGTAATGGCGCCAAATTTTCAACGCATGCATAACCGCCGCCAACTCAAGATCATGAGTCGGATATCTCATCTCGTGTTCCTTTAATTGTCGAGAGGCATAAGCGATGACTTTACCCCTTTGCATAAGAACACACCCGAGCCCATTTAGCGAAGCATCACAATAAACCATCATGTCTTCCACTCCTTCCGGTAAAACTAACACCGGAGCTTGACACAACTTCTCTTTTAGCAATTGAAAAGCAATTTCTTGCTCGTTCTCCCAAGTAAATCTCGCGTTCTTCCTCGTCAATTTCGTCAATGAAGAAGCGATCTTAGAAAAGTCTTGGATAAACTGACGATAATAACCGGCCAATCCGAGAAAACTTCGAACTTCCGTAGGCGTAGTCGGTTGTCTCCAACTCTTCACCATCTCTATCTTCCCCGGATGTACTTGAATACCATCTTCGTTCACAATATGGCCAAGGAATTGAACCTCCCTTAGCCAAAATTCACATTTGGAGAACTTAGCATACAACTTCTCCTTTCGTAACGTCTTCAATACTTCACGCAAATGACGTTCATGTTCGTTCATACTCTTCGAATAAACAAGTATATCGTCGATGAACACAATTACCGACTTGTCCAACATAGGTTGGCACACTCGGTTCATAAGGTCCATGAATGCCGCTGGTGCATTCGTAAGACCAAAAGGCATAACTACGAATTCAAAATGCCCATAACGCGTTCAAAAAGCCGTTTTATCGATGTCTTCCTCACGGACCCGCATTTGGTGATAGCCGGATCGTAGGTCGATTTTAGAGAAATACGTTGCACCTTGGAGTTGGTCAAACAAATCATCAATCCGAGGTAATGGATAGCGATTCTTGATCGTCACTTTATTTAACTCCCGATAATCGATGCACATCCGCATACTACCATCCTTCTTCTTTACGAATAAAACCGGAGCGCCCGATGGCGAAGCACTCGGTCGAATAAAACCCTACTCAAGCAACTCTTGGGTTTGATTTAACAACTCTTGCATTTCCATCGGCGCTAAACGATAAGGAGTTTTAGCAATGGGATTAGCTCCCGGAACCAACTCAATGCGAAATTCAACTTGTCTTTCTGCCGGAACACCCGGTAACTCATCCAGAAAAAGGTCTTCGAATTCACTAACCACCGGAATTTCACGAATGGGTGGTGACTCATCACAAGTATCAACAACATGGGCAAGAAAGGCCATGCCACCACTATCGAGGAGGTGCCCGTGCAAAAGTACATATCGGCACAAGTCTTCTACGTTTATCACCGTGAATAATTAACTCTCCCCCACTTGGGGTCTTCACACGAATAAATTTTTCATGGCATGCAATATCGGCTCTATTATGATCGAGCCAATCCATACCTACAACAATATCAAAATCGCCCAAGGTCATCGGAATGAGATCTATCTTAAAGTTTTCAGCACCAAACACAACATCACAATTTTTACACACATCAACTACTAGCACCGTCTTGCCGTCCGCTATTTCAACTTCTACCGGACGACTTAACTTAGCTAATGGTCTATTAAGTTTAGGCACAAATTTAGGAGACACAAACGAAAAATTTTCACCTCTATCGAAAAGAATCCTTGCCGGATTAGAATTGACCATGAAAGTACCTAAAACAACTTCGTTCGATTGTTTGGCTTCATCATTGGTCATCAAATAGTTGCGACCCCTAGCCATACCCACTGCCTTCTCTAACCGCTTCACATTATCGTTTCGCAAATCGGGACACTCCGGCTTCTTATGCCCTTCTTTACCGCAATTAAAACAAGTGACCTTGTTTCCGAAAGATGGTTTAGTACATTCACGAGCCATATGACCCGGTTGCCCACAATTGTAGCACGCATAAGAAAAACCTCCGGAAGCACCCTTCTTCACGCTATTAACACTCTCGGAACCCTTCTTGTTCTTGTTCTTCTTGTTTGAAAAGTTAGAATGACTAGAACCTTCAAACTTTCTTTTGGAAAACGTGAAATCGCTTTTTCTTGGAACATCCGGCTCAAAACCCCGAGCCAATTCAAATAACTCATCAAAAGACTTAGCCATACCCCGACTAATCTTGCCCTTGAACTCATCATTCAAAGTACGGTAGAAATCTTTCATTAGCTTGTGATCGTCACCTACATATTTCGGACAAAAATGAGTTTTTGCCAAAAAAGGTAGAATTGAGTGTGACCACGTCCATTGAACCTTGTTGCAAATGGTGCAACTCGTTCCGAATTCTATCAAGGTCGGAAGAAGTTTGGCATTCTGTAAAGAATTCCTTCTTAAACTCCTCCCATGTCAAGCTCATGCATTGTTCTTCACCATATAAATTGATTTTATCGTCCCACCACAACTTGGCTTCTTCCCTCAACATACTAGAACCATACCTCGCCTTCTTTTTGGGAGGACACTCCGCGGTACGGAAAGCCCCCTCAATATCGGAAATCTAACATGTGCTTTTCAACGGATCTCGCACCCCATTAAACATCGGGGGTTGAGCGTCCTTGAAGTTCTTGTAGTGAAAGTCCCGCCTCCCTTCGCCTCCTTCACCACGAGGATAAACATTTCTAGCGTCAAGTGCCTCTTCGACAGTGGGCTTCATTCGTTCATTAATTAAATCGGTTATTTGCTCGTCAACCGATTCTTTGAAAACTTTCCTCACGCTAATAACAAAATCCTCCTTGTAGTTCTTCAAGATGGCCTCAACCTTGGCCGTGAATTCGGAGTCCTCGCTTGTACCTCCGATATTGTTATCGTGTCCGTTTCTCGTCTTCATTCTATAAAACGAAAAAGGTTAAATAGAGAACGAAAGGACATAACACGTAAGTATACATGTACACCACGCCACCCCATCTTGCTCAACAATCGTTGTACATTGCTTGTTTGATACGATTTGCACCCGTAACAACGGTAGCTAATCGTTGTTACGCGAGCACGTCGCATTAACTCGCTAGTACCACGTCTATCTCGCTTGATGATTGCTAAAACAACACAAAGCAATTAGTGCATGGTTAATTCACATAAACACTAGCACTAACAATTCCCTTTTCGACCCAAAGTCCTAAAATACAGTAAAGCCTAAGTCTAGGCACCTATCTCAAGTCGCCTAAATCCCTTAGACCATGTTCTGATACCACTTGTAACAACCCAAACCAAATCGCAATCGAACCCGCTTGAAATATAACAAAAAAAATTTTTGTTTGTTCAGCTACTGGCACGGCGCGCCATATGGCCGCGCGGCGCGCCAAACTGGTCTGTCCCAAAAGTCTTGAAATGCGAAAAAGATTGGCCACTTCCCCACGTAATTAGACAAAACGCTTTTAATAACATATTCAAATATGTAAAACTAACACATTCCATTAATAAAAATGAGTTTTAAGAAGCGGGGCCCACATCGGCCGTTTTACGAGTTTAATACAATATATGAGTTTCGACCATCAAAAGTTTAAGTACCAAACTACACTACCCAAGTCTCGGTAAAACTCCAAAAGCTAATATCTCCAAAAGCGTTCCCTAACAACAACGAGATCTTTAATCCAAGATGATGCCCTTACCCTTGTCCACAACCGAACCTATAAAAAGGTAAACAATGAGAGGGTAAGCTAACGCTTAGTGAATGCAATAATTATACACATACATATATAATATACCTACTTGCAATCACTTACTCAAATACCGCAAACATGCTAGCAACACAATTAGCTTATAATCTCGAATACAAGCTAGAAATCTCCAATACCAAAAGTTAGCATAACAACGCATATAAACATAACTCGAATGATATAATATGCTTACTCTTACAACACAAATAACCATGGTTAACCAATCGTACAAGGGAATGGCGCTCGCAAAAATGCCATCGGTGTTCATAACATCCGTTAGGGTACTTAACACCTCGTATCACTAACCCCTAGGGTGGCACCTTAACACCTCGGCACCTCACCCCGAGTGGCATCTTAACACCTCGATGCTTCACTCATTATTTTACGGAGTGGTGTCTTAACACCTCGACACTACACCCCTAGGTGGCATCTTAACACCTCGATGCTTCATCACAAGTGGCATCTTAACACCTCGATGCTTCACTCATCACGTGAAACGTGGTGTCTTAGCACCTCGACACTACACATTTCACGCTACAACAAATAGATACATTGTATACCTACACATATAATTATTCTACTCACCTCAAAATCTCTTGTGAAAAGATACCCGAGCTTGCAAAACCTCAATGTAACGTACCTATCACATTATATATATTATCAATCACAAACTCAAGTTGGTCAACCAATTCTTTCACCATTCTAATGCCATTTTGACCCAAAGTGCAATTTCAACCCATTTGCACCCTTAACCCTAATTTTGGGTCAACTCATACTAAAACCCTAACATTAGCCAAGATAGGTTTAAAACACATTTCAAAACAAGGTTTATGCATTAATTACAAACATTAACTATCTTAGGTCCACTTTGACCCATTTTACCAATTTAAGGTCAACACACCCATTTCGGGTAATCCACTAACCCACACAACACCCATTTACATATATATAAGTGTGCTAGTAATTTCACAAACCAATTTAGGCTCATAAACATAAATTGATACTTTGAAAACCCTAATTAGTCATCTTTGGGTCTACATGACCCAAATTCACCCAAAATCCCTAATTCACTAATAAATGGGTTTTATGTGCAACACTACCCAAACCCTAACCCTTAATACAATTAAAGTAAGAAATTAGGTTTTATAACATACCAACACAATCACCACATAGCTAGCGATTAGATGAACGACTTTAGAAATCGCACTAAGACCCGATTCAACCTCCTTCTTCCTTTAATGGAGCTTTCTCACTCTAGAACCTCCTCTCTCTCTCTCTAGGATTTAATGGAAGATGATTAAGTGGGTGGAAATGGAGTAAATGAGTCTCTAACAACTGATCCCAAGCCTTAAAGTCGGATTCCTTGTGATTTTACCAATTTGCCCTCAAAATATCTAATTAAAAAGGAATCTGTCACAGAACAATGGCGCGGCGCGCCAAAAGGCCGTGCGGTGAGCCAAACACCCAGACCAGTTTTCTGCATTCTTTTTAATATGTACAGCCAAAACCCCACTTCAAGTACATTAACTACACTTATGTACACTACAAATTAACGGGTCTTACAATTGGATACGTGAATCATTTGTTATGGTTATTTGAATGTTTGTAACGATTGTAGTCGAATGCTACTTAACACAGGTCCAATTGGCAATTTTAAATAACTTCTGGAACATAAGCACTTGAAATCTGGAAAATTCATATTTACTAAATAAATTTTCATGTAGGATATGTGTTGAGTAGGTTTATACTTTATGAGATAATTGCATGCGAAAACGGATACCCGAAATTGGGCCAAAATATGTCCCGAGTCTACAAAAAATGACATAAAGTGAATTTTATGTTGATTTAGGGCTTAAACTTCTAGAAAATCAATAATTACATGTTTAGGAACATTTTTTATTGTATATCAACTTGTGAACCTACTACATTAGGAGCTATATGGGTTAAAACATTATAACACTAAAATCTGACCAAATCAGTACACTAGATTTCTATGGTAAACCTGTATGAATTGGCTACACAAAATGCTTAGCTCTTTTTATAGGTGAAACATTGGGATGTTCTAGACCACCTCCCACTAGCCTTGTATGATTTTAATTTTTTTAAAATTAATCATAAAATTTACAAAACTGAGGCGCATGCTGAAACTGTTACATGTAATGTGAACTGCAAATGTGTTTCTGTAAATGTGTGAACTATATGGCCAAGGTTTCTAGAAGGGTATTAAGTATAACTACTCACATGTAAAGAACCATTTGAATAACTTACTTGATTTGTGTTTTATGGGATTATATTTGGTCACTGACGGACTGATTATATGACTCGTAACCGGAAAACGTTAAAACGTTAAATCGACTTATTGACTAACATAGCATAAGCCACTGATGTGTTTGACTTAGGTTGAACATGTTGACTAATTTTGACTTTTTGTTGACTTGCATGAGTTTCGTTGACTATGTGTTTACTTTTACCACATAATCGAGTCGGACTGAGCAATAGGAAAACATACACTATAGACCAAATACTATTGGAATATAAGTTATGTGGTCACCTATAAATATATCTAGATTGCATTACACAGTCCTGACCATCCTGTTTACTCATTGCTTTTTGTATTACGTTACTAAGCACTCATAGTGAGTCTACGGTCCCATATCCACTTTTACTTTTGGGATGAGATAACATGCTACTTTCAAACTATTTTACAATTTAGACACGAGTACTAAACTTTATACATATGAGTTCTGTTTAGAAAGCCCTTAGCTTGAATATGATAGTTAGTTTTGTCAGCGCGAATCATAGGGATAGATCTGTTAGGTTTGACAGCCTCACTACTACATATTGTGGTGCTTATTACTTCATAAGTTGTATACATGAACAAGTGTATACTAAGATAGGGTAAAGGAAATTGTGTATTTCTAAACTACTCGTGGTGTTAAGATTTGTATTCAAGTGTTAATAAGAATGTATATGCTTTTACAATGTTTTTTTATAAAATCTCACGGTCTAATACTAATAAAAGAATACTTAAACCTGTAGATTCAACAACATTTTTTGTTGACTCGTTTTGCATGTTTTATCCTAGGTCCATAGACGTTTAGCTTCCACTTGTCTAGAAGGTGCATGGCATTACTTGTTGGAGTCCAGCATGTTTTCTCAAAGACATTATCTTATATTCATATTTAAACTATTTCATTTATTAAATACTTTTGGTATTTAGTTCTGTTGGAGACTTACTTCTTAAGTCAAAATTTTTATTAAAATAAATGCGAATACTTTAGAAAAATGTCTCATTTAGAGGGCGTAACTATTATTGTGAGACCCGATGATTAACGCACCATCAAATGGAATTTGGCAGGGTGTTATATGGACCGTTAGGATAACCAAACATTTTCCAAGAGGTTACTTTCGTAACTTGGCTAGGGTGTTCTTCATGGTTAAACTCTTTTAAGTAAGGCCTAACTGATCTTTTAACAATCATTAACGAAAGTATTGAAACACACCACGCCTCTAGGATAAGAGGTATCTTATGATCCTCCGTTATGCATAAGAAAATTTAGACCTTGTGGAATGTTAATATACCGCCTTTTCCGAGCGCTCATATTGAAGAGCTGCCATACCTTCATGTAACAATGATTGATGGATGTCGATGGTTGAGGGAAATGTTGTATATTCAGAATCACCAAACCTAGCCTAATTACCTACTGACATCTTAGTTATTTGACAAGGACGTCTCGTGCAACATAAAGAAACTTAAGTTATCACGTATCCATGAGTCAGCATTATGAACTCAACAAAGTAACTAACTAAGTCATGACATGCACTTGATTTAACCTTATCTGAAATACAGATTTTATGTTTACCGCTTTATTTATTTATTTATTTATTTGTTTGCCTTAGAAAATAGAAAAACCCAAAATTATCCCAAACTACTCCTTAGTTAAATTAGTCTAATAAGTGTTTTATTATTGCAAGGGTTTGATTATGTTGTCTTCTTAAACGCATGACCCTAGGTCATACTTCCCTTACTCACTCGTAGAAACGAGTAGTAGATTTAAGCCCCGCTATTATAAATATTAACTTACATAGTCACCGTTGATGGCACTCGCTCTGTCAACCTCATTACATGACAAACAAAGCCGACTTTTTGGGCGATATCAACAACCTTTATTGGGAGTTTTTATTCGACATGGTGAGTTGTATGGAAATTGGGATAAAATGGAGAAATTGGAGTTTTTTAATTGCCAAAAATCAGCATCTGTATCTATCCTTGTTAACAGTTCCGCTACCAATGAATTCCACTTGAAAAAGGGGGTAAGGCAAGGTGATCCGTTTTCACCTTTTCTCTTCATTATTGCAACGGAAGCGCTTAATTTTCTTACTAAAATGGCCATTGAAAGTAATCTATACAAAGGAGTTGAGGTTGGATCGGTAAACATCCAGGTATCTCATTTGCAGTATGAGGATGAAACTATGTTCTTAGGGAAGTAAAGTCGAAGAAATGCACACACTCTCATTAATATTCTAAAATGTTTTGAATTGGTTTTGTGTCTTAAAGCCAACTACAATAAAAGTAATTTAGTTGGTATTGGAGTTGATATATAAGTGTTTGAGTCTAATGCTAATCAGCATGGGTGCAAAGTGGATGAACTGCCATTTACTTATCTCGGGCTCTTAATTGGGACTAAAATGAGTAAATTAAGCGATTAGAAACTGGTTGTCGACAAATTCAAGAAGAGGCTTTCGAAATAGAAAGCACAAACATTGTCTTTCAAAGGTAGGTGATATCGCCTCATTTATACATAATCTTACTCGCGATATCTTTTTTTTTTTGTATAAATTTATGAAGATTGAAGACTTTGGTTTGTGGTTATCATAAAAATGATGGTTTCAGCTTAATGAGTCTTCTTGTGGGTATTTTGGACGATTTCAGCAAGTTTTGGGCATCAAGTGATCAAGTTATGTGAAAATCCAAGTGGAAAAGTTGAGATGTTGTTGCTGTGTCATCTCACGGTCGCGAGACCCTAAATCGCGGTCGTGCTTCACCTTATGATAGCCGCGAGTTTTTAGTTTACAAGCGCGATTCATCAACAGAACATGGGTCAATCGAAGTGCAGTTTCACGATCGCAACACAACGAATCGCGGTCGCGAGGGAGTCTATTGCGGTCGCGAGAGGGCCTATTGCGGGCACAAAATCCAAGGTCGGCAGTAACATTATTTACTCCTATAAATAGGATTTTAACCTCAAAACTCTCATTCAGTTTTTAAGTTACGAATATTTTAGTTAGGATTACGAATTTTACAGCTTTCTATGGTATTTTGGAGCATCTAAACACTAGGATTTCAATTGTTAATCATTGGTAAACTCTTATTTTTTTATTTTAATCTTTACAATAGTTAATATTTGTTTATCCCTTTGCTTTTGTGCTTTGATCATCATTATGAGTAGCTAAATTCCTAGTATTCACTAAGATGATTGAACCTAAGTGAAGGATTGCTTGATCTTTTGTATGTATTACAAATTGCTCTTGATAATGATTATAAATTACTCCCATTAATTGATCCCATTAATTACTTGTCTGTTGGTTGATTTAACAAGATTTAGTAGATTGATTAATATATCTAGGTTATTGAGAAATAATTAGATAGGTTGAATTCCATTCGGGACAACAGTGTAATTAGACTAGTATTTAATCTCATCAATTGAGTAGGTAATTGTAAAGCCTAAAGAGGGACAACAATTTACCCTTCAACTGAATCACTATCTTGAACAGTTATAACTGATTGATTGTGTTCTTCAGAAGCGTGCGGGAAACCAACGTAAAAAACTGACACTTTCATGAGATAATTAGTATCTAAGTGAGGGACACTGATATCGGCTAAAAAGTCACGTTTTTACCCCCGATATTAGCCCCATTTATGATAAAATAATTGACTTTATAATCTAAATAAGCATTTATTTGCTTCATTTATCAGAATATGTCATTACGAAGGCTATGTTTCAAGAATCACTAAAAACCGATGAAAACCGAGGAAAAACGAGCAAAACCGTCTAAGACGATAAACTCGCGTTTAAATAACTTATTTTATATTTTTGGTAAAATATTATTTGGTTGTATCTATATTGTAGGATTCTTAATTACAAACGCGTGGGCGCAAGAATCTCTTGAAACGGACAAAAAACGAAGAAGTTAGAGCGAAAACGGTGAAACCCTGGAAACCTTCTAGAAAAAAGGGCTTGCCAGTCCAAAAAAAGGGCCTGCCATACTATGGTGGACTGCTGACCCAAATGGAAATGGCCAGCCCAGTGGACGGCCCAACAGCAATTAGACGGGCCAATTAAACGGCCGACCATCAAATTGGACAGCCTGCCAGGAAATTGGACGGCCTGCCAAAATGGTCTGCCAGTCCAGAATTTATTATTTGACCTTCAAATTAAAAGATGCCTTAGAGATGCTTTACTTGCCCACCAATTTGGAAGATGCCAAAGATTATTCCAAGATGCTTTACTTGGTCACCATGCATGTGCACTTTTCAAAAAATTTTACAAGATTACCACCAAGATATTTACAACAATGCCATCAACATTTCCTATAAAAGGAGAGCACATCTCACCATTTCAACACACACATTCTTCACTTCTCTCTCTAAAACATTTCTCTATTGTCACTCTCTAATGATCAGTAGGAGATTAGTTCTCTCTACTTTCTCTCTCTACTTTCTAGAGAGAGAAAAGTACAGAGATTAGGAAAATAATTATCTCTCTATTATCGATCTCTAGTGATCAATAGGAGAATACTATGTAGTTAGTAGTAGAAGCTATCAAGCATCGTAACGCTATAGATATTATGAAGAAATATAAGTATTATTCTGCCGACATTATTTGGTAATATCTATCCTTTCTTTTATTAATTTATTATAATATTCTTGTTTGATGTTTGTGATTATTAATATTAGAAATGCTTGTTGTCATGATGTGTAAGTAATTACTTGATTGTTTGTCATGATTTAATAATGTTTGTTAGGGATGATTATCGTTTCGTACTCGCTTTCTGCCTATGATATTAAACCTCGTTATTACCGTCCTTCCACCAATAAACGTGATTAAAACCTTTCATAAAGTCAGCAATTATAAGGTAATTATTATCTGTGTTTATACATTGGTCAAGGTATGAACCCATCGAAAATGCTGTAAAGTACATGGGGATTTACCGTGGGATCAGATCAAGACATTAGTCAAGAGTATAAGACTCGAGAAAATATTGTTGCAACAGTAGAGTACAGTGTTGATGTACTATAGGACCACTTGAGCATGGTCAAGTTTAGAAGGTATGGAACCACTATAAGTGTAGTACATGATGGATAACTAAGGGATTTATTGGGTAGATTTAAGTAAGGGCTGGTTTAAATCATCAATGGGAATTTAACGCACTAAATACAAACTAAGCTTATAAATCCTTAAGGATGACTGAGAACTATCAGAGGTTCTAATTTGTCTACAAACCCTTAGATTTTACCAATACATTGACAGAAATGAATTCGAAACACAATCATAACAACTCATTTGGGTGATACACTAAGGTGTTAAGAAAGGTTGAATATTCTATATATATAGCTATGCTACTTTATTTGTGCACACAAGGTATGCATTGCATCCAAGATAGACTGCTTATATCCTTAAATCGGATAAAGAGTCGGGATTTGAGCATTGTCCATCCGATCAGAATCACGATAGTCAAGTTCCTCGTGACATGCTAATCGAGAAATCAATTAGTAGGGAATCTAGTGTTTACACCAAGGTATATCTATCCAATGAGTGTCTCGCAATCATCCCGACACTACTTTATCTTAAATCATGGTAAATCACATCTTCTCTGTCCTTAGATGTTGCATGCTAGCTAGCTTATTTTAATTATATTGCTTTAGTATTTTAAATATAATTATAAATCAAATCAACTTAACCATTGCCTTTACATAATTTGATATTTCGGATTAAGTGTTGTCTAGAATAAACCGGTTGGACTTGGTTGTTGGAAGGATCCTTCCTCTCCACACAAGGTGTATCTGGCCACTAGTCTTCGATACTAAATTGTGTACAAACCCATCTTAGTCACTAAATTATCTGAATAAGCTCCGTTTCAAATTCGACGATCATGGAATTACCCTAGGTCATATTTGCCCTTGCTAACCCATAGGAAGGAATAATAAATTTAGGCCCAGCATATATAAATTAAACAATCAGCTTCTTCTGTTGATATCTTGAATTGACGTTTTGTAACCTAACGACACCGCATAAATAAACCGTCCGTTTTGGCTATATCAGTAGGAACTGCAATTTTTGGCGCCGGTGCCGTGGAGCGGTTTGGTGCCTGTTTAGATTAGCTAGTTTTTAAGAGACCCTTTTGACTGAGACTAACTTTGTCAAAAGTTACTAGTTTACTGTAGTTATGTTAGATAATATTAGCTTAATTTAGATTATATTAAAAAGTTTAATATGGACTTCCTTATTAGTGAACCTTTAGGATGGTTTAACCTACTTAGACCGCTAAGAATTCTTCTGACACATCCTTTCTTCTATCTGATATCATACATTGTACCCATCCGACGAGATCCACACTTACATGCCGATAGTTTGATGATGGCCGCACGCATCACTCTCGCTGACATCACCAAACCCTTGTTAGAAGGACGAGGAGGACCGATACTCTATCCAGAGGTTAACGGAGTATCTTTTGTGCTTAAGCATAGCATCATACAACTCATTATGAACCATTGCCAGTTCCACGACTTACCAAATGAAGATCCCAACTCTCACTTAGATAGATTCCTCTCCTTATCCAACTCATATAAGCAAAACAGGGTTAAACAAGATGTAGTTTGTATGTATCTGTTCCCCTATTCCTTAACTCTTCATGTAAAAACCTGGTTCGAGGGGTTAGAACCCAAATCTATTACCTCGAGGGAGGAAATGGCAACAAATTTCTTAATCAAGTACTTTCCCCCATCAAAACAAATCAGACTTAGGAATGATATCGTAAACTTTCAACAAGCATACGATGAATCACTCTACACTGCATGGGAAAGATTCAAACATTTGCTTCGAAGATGCCGAACCACCGTCTTGAGAGCTCTGTTCAAATTGTGTCCTTCTACAAAAGTCTGAATCAGAACAACAAGTCTACTCTTGATGCTGTTTCACAAGTTAACTTCATGAGCTTCACTACTGACGAGGCCTGGAGATTGATCGAGGAGATGACTATGCACCATCACGATTGGAATATGGAAGAGCACATTTCATCAGCAACACCGCTTTCCACCTCCGATCCTATCAAAACAATAAAATATCTCTCGGACCAAATAGAAAACCTTACCAAAGAAATCGGAGAGCTAAAGAAACTCCCACAACATGTGTCTCAAGTGCAATTATGCCAAAATTGTACTACCCACATTCGACCAAGGTATACGAGGCTGAATGTGAGGACTCTGTTGTCTACTTCGATAAGATCCTAGCTCATCCGCACAATCAACCTACCAAAACCACTACCCTACCAGAGATAAGTCCAGACGATGTCCTACTGTGAATCATCAACATGATCACAGTAAGACAAGACGCATCTGACTTTGTCATGACTAATCACTTGAGTAGTCTTGAAAATCAAATAAGCCAGCTAAATCAACGTCTCGATTCTCTAGGTTGTCCTAAAAATGACTCAAAGGTGGAACATAGCCAACCTCAGTTTCTTCTAAGGAGAAGAAACTAACTAACACCCGTTTGGTAGTAGTCATTGAGTCATCACCTAAATGTACTGAGAAAACACTCATTCCATTCCCAGGCCATCTCAAGCAAAGACATAACAAGATGAAATCTTTCAAGTTGATGGTAAATTTTTGGACACTGTGTCTAAAAATCCTCATAGTAAGAAGTATTTTAAGAAACTCCTATCAGCCAAGGATAAGGTACCCGAAGTACCCAATGTCCCGCTGAATGCGGATTTTTCAGCCATTCTCTTAAATACTTTTCCTAAAAAACTGGGAGATATCGGACGATTTACCCTTCCTTGTTCTATCTACCAGTCTGGTACTATCTATTCTCTCATTGACCTTGGTGCCAGCATCAATCTCATGCCCTACTCACTTTTCCAGAGACTCGAAATTGGAAACCTTGACCCTACCAAAATGAGCTTCCAGCTAGCTGACCAATCCACTAGATATCCTAAGGGAATAGCTGAGAACGTCATGGTTAAGATTGACAAATTCCTTTTTCCTACCGACTTTTTGGTTATGGATTTTAAAGAAGACGTGAAACCCCATATCATCTTAGGAAGGTCTTTCATGAATACAGACAAAGCGATCGTCGACGTTTATTCACGAACTCTCACCTTGAGAGCCCGTGGAGAAGAGGTCACTTTCACGATCGACGAATCTGTATGTCCTTCTGATGAGAACTCTGAAGTAAATACCATCACAACTAGGAAATTCACCTTTTATCCTGAGAATGAAGAGAAGAAGATAGAAGTAGAAGACAAGAAGAATAACCACTCCACACTAACCCAATCTTCACTCCCACCTTATTTTGATCTTTTAATGACTGGAGAAGATTTGGTTCTAGAAGAACTCTCTGAACCAATTATTCTTGAAACTCCCCACTAGAGTGACGAGGAGGTGGATGAGGAAATAGAAATGGAGAGTCCCATTAAGAAGAAAGAGATGGAGGACTCTAACACCGAAGTAGTTATTAATTTTGTTACCTTATTGGAGATGTCAATGGACATTGTCCCACCTCCATGCCTAGAGTATAACACTACAACCAACCAAAAGTCACTAAGAATAAAGATGAGTTTTGCGTCGGGATACCCTATAAACCATCACTCAAATACCTAATGACATACACATCATGGAGTGATGAGGATCCCTTTGACCATCCCGTTCCAATCAAGGAGGTAGAAGAAATTAATAGCTTTGTTATACCTCAAGTTAAACAAAGCATTCACTTCAAACCACCTTCACCTCTCATTGGACATACCTTATTCTATGTCCGATTCAATCCCATCGGTATGTTCTAATATTACCTCTTGTGTCTACTGATGGATGCAAGGGAGCTGCCTAGATTTCTTGAGAAATAATGCTAGAGTCAGGCTCGTGACTGATCAATAACAAGCGCTTCTCGGGAGGCAACCCGTGTGTTTATTTTTCTATAGCTTTAGTAGTAGTTAGATTAAGATAATTAGGTTAATTGAATAAGTGAAAAGTGAAACTTAAAATAAAATTTTCAACGTTTCTTAGGATGAATTAACTTCTCCTACTTGCTTTGGACTTAAATGAATTAATTGCTACATTATTTCAAAAGTCTTTAAGTTAAAGGCAGTCAACACATTAAGTGTGGGATTAAGCTTTTTAGTCATACGCTGATTTGTTGAATTTTCAAAAACCTAATTTTGAAACCCTTTTTTTTCATCAAAACGCAATTCAGTAAGTCTATGGCCTAAACCTTAATCACCTGTCTAGGTTTGATCTTTTCCATTTTTACAAGTAATAGACAGTTATTGATGCCCGTGAGGAAACCCGTTGATTATTTCATTGCAAGTTATTGGTGGATGGTGTATGGAGGATGAGAACGCCCTAATAAGCTCGAGTACACTTCGAGAAGACCAATTCGGATCTAGCAGATGATGGTTTCGACTCAGTCTACCTTCAGATCCTCAACTCATAGCCTCACCTAAGGGGAGTAATTCGTTTCTTTCTCTTCGTTTATTTATTTTGCTTCGATATGTCGTTAAACAATACCCTATTATAAGCTTATCACTAAGTGTGGGATTCCAACTCAATATTTAGCTTAGATACATTTTCTGACATGTTCAAACTCTAAGTGTGGGATTTTAGCTCCCTAAAATATAAGAATGAACATTAGGGACGATGTTCCTCTAAGTGTGGGATAGCGGTTTAATACACCGTAATTAGATACGGGATGCTCGGAAAAATTGTTCTTAACTTAAAATTTTACTAAGATTTTCGAGCATACCTACTATTTAGATTCTTTATCCTCAACGTAAATTATTCAAAAAATTTGGCTAAATGATACTTTCTGAAAAAGTACTTTCGAAAATCAAACGTGTTTGTTCTAAAATTAAGACAAATGAGGATAGAAATCTTCTTAAGGATGAACCATATCTCTAAAAGAGCATTGCATGACTAGGCATTATCGACCCAATATAATTGTTGTGAGGCACCCCAAAAATGACCCAATAAGCATTCATTTTTAATGTTTCACTATCTTTTTCGTTGAGAGTGCCGATGTTAGCATTTAGAGTTAGAACTTGACCTTGACATACATTTTGAGGACAATGGTTAGTAAGCACCATACGTGGTGTAGGTGCGATACTCCTTCCGAAATCATTCTGAATTGAGAAGACAAAAACTATCCGTTTCTGTTTCCACTCCACACATTTAAACCGACCAACTCATGCCAAAGAGTTGATAATTAGAAAATACTCACCCCCAAATTTACTATCAAAAATGTTACCCTTTCTACCTTCTTTTCTTTCTCATTTCCAAAATCTAGAAATTCAAAGAGATAGATCGACCAAGTTTACTTCAAACGCTTCTCGAAAAATTCCGAAATTCCAGAAGGTTTTTGATAGGTCAAAAAGACCTATTACTGGTGAAATACCTTTCTCTCTAGGCACAAGAAGATATAGATAAAGTTATGAAGATGAGATATGCAAAAAAATAATAATAATAAATAAATAAATAAATAAAATTAGTTGAGCAAAGTCTCAAAAATAAAGAAGAGAAAAGTCTTCAAAAGCATAGATCCCCAAGAAGATGAAAAATGCGACCCAGGAGGATTGCAAAAAAGCAACAAAGTCTTTGTTGAAAATCAGCACCCTCTAACGGAACTCTTCAACAAAAATAGAGTATCATCTTACATAGAAAAATTATATCCTCATAAAACCGATATCTATCGAATCTCTCTAAATTTCAGAGATTCGAAAATTTCCCTTTTTTCCATATCAAAAGCTTCGCTTTTCTCTGCCAACCAACCTTTAAACCCGCTCTTCCTCGTGAAAGAATGATTAGGGAGAATATTAGTGTCGTCCTTATCTAACCGGTGGAGATTTGATTCTTGGTCAAGCCTATGACAATACTTGCAACATGACTGGCTACGAGCGAATTCATTTCATAGATTGATAGGGAACCCCAAACACTTGAGTGATTTGAATGACCCGTGTAAGAAAGCCAAAGTCATGTAACCTCCCTTCATGCTTGTAGAGATAGTTTCTACCCTTTTACAAGACGCTTTGCCTAATTTTGCCCTTATAATAAATAACAAGCCATTTTACATATAGAACGGAAACCTCAGAAGTATCCTTAAACTCAAAATAAATGAGAAGTTTGCTTAAGGACAAGCAAAGTCTAAGTGTGGGATATTTGATATAGGCCAAAAAGTCACGTTTTTACCCCTGATATTAGCCCCATTTATGATAAAATAATTGACTTTATCAACTAAATAAGCATTTATTTGCTTCATTTGGCAGAATATGTCATTGCGAATGCTATATTTCAAGAATCACTAAAAAAGGATGAAAAACGAGAAAAAAGAGCAAAACCGGCTAAGACGATTAATTCGCGTTTAAATTTATAATTTTTGGAAAATATTATTTGGTTGATACTATGTTGTAGGATTCTTAATTACGAATGCATGAGCGCAAGAATCGCTTAAAACGGACAATATACGAAGAAGTTAGAGCGAAAACGGTGAAACCCTGGAAACCTTCTAGAAAAAACGGCCTGCCATACTATGGTGGACGGCTGACCCAATTGGAAACGGCTTGCCCAAAAAACGGGCCTATTAAACGGCCTGCTAGCCCAATGTGTGACAACCCGGAAATTTTCGATCAAATTTAAACTTAAATTCTTATATGATTTTGACATGATATGAAAAGTCTGTAATGTTGAGTCTTAAAATCTTTGAACTGTATCATATATCCATTTGACCTTCGACTATTCTCAATGATTCACGAACAATTGTGTGTAAATAAAAATGTAACTTCACATACATACATATATATATATATATATATATATATATATATATATATATATATATATATATATATATATATATATATAAGTGTATATATAATATTTCAAATTAATAAAGTACACTTTAATCATTTGAATTAAAATTTAAAATAATACATAGAATAAATAAATTATTATTAAAAATGGAGTTATATATAAATATATATATATATAATTTCTATGTATCTTTATTATTATATTATATATATAATATATAAATAATAAAAAGTTATTATTATGATTCAATATATATATATATATATATGTATAATTGTGATAATTACATTTACCAGAATAAATATCAATATTAATAAAATTATGATACAAATATGAAAATTGTTATGTACAGACTATTATAGTATTATTAGTATTAATATTAATTTAGATATGTAATCTATAAATATGAAATTTTATTGTTATAGTATTGATATTACAAATATGATTATTATCATTAGTATTATTATAATTAGTATTATTATTATATCAGTATTATTATTAAGATTATTAATTATATTTTTATTCTTATATAATCTATTATATTTAGTAATGATATTATTATTATTATTTTATTATTATCAATTATTATTATTAATATTAGTATTCTTATTAATATAAATGTTAATAACATTATTATCATTAAATACATTGATAATTATTAATATTAATTAGATTTAAAATATATAACTACACACACACACATATATATATATATATATATATATATATATATATATATATATATATATATATTAATACATATATAAAAATACAGATTTATAAATAAACAGATATAGATATATATAAAAATATATATACGAATATATATATATATTTAGGTGGTTAAATGGGTACGTAATCAGTTCCTTTCACCATCCTCTTGTGAGCAATTGGTCCTACTACTGCTAATCTAGTATGAATTAGAATCAAACACTAGAAACAATCCAAAATCAGTTAGCTATATTAATCGGAATTTATTCTTTATATTTTTTCTGTACGTTCGAATAATTCTTGTCTCTAATCTATTAGCAGTCGATTTCATGATCAATTAGGATCCAAGGTAACTGTTAAATCATATATACAAACACACTATATATAGTACGTGCCGCAATTCGTTAATTATAACAAAACAAACTATAAAAAAAAGCTGCACGACCCCCTGTTCTTCAATATTTTTGTCAAAACATCGAATTCAAATTTCAATTAAAATCTAATAAAGTTGTTTTGTTAGAAATACTTCATTCAAACTATATGAAAAGTTTCAATTGCCAATTTTTTGTGTTGAATGCAAATTTTGCAGTCAAAGTTGTGTTTCCAAAAGTCAAAGATTTTGTTCAAGAAGAAATTAGAACTAGTTTTGATGTTTTGAACCAAATTGATGATACAGAAAGATTACGTGAACGTTTTTTCACCTGTTTCATTTTATAAATTTTGTCTAAAATATTCTAGAATTCAAAAGTTGAATTTATGTTCTTCGTGTTCTTCGAACAGCAAATATATATATATATATATATATATATATATATATATATATATATATATATATATATATATATATATATATATATATATATATATATATATATATATATATATATATATATATATATATATATATATATATATATATATATATTGTTTTAAATTCTTTTGTTAAACATTAACAACCACAATAATCACTTCTGTTTCATTTAATAAATTAAAACATGTTTTATTGGTTGCTGTTATGATCCTTGGTTAGTAATCTGAACGATTGGTAATTGAAGGAGAAGAAGGAAATATAGAAACGTTTATATAAATTAAAGTTTAGTAAATTACCAGAAAAACAATGATGGTCCGATGGTTAAGTATGGTTACGGGGTAGCGAGAGGTCACGGGTTCGAGACTAGGCAGAGGCATTATTTTCCATTTTCTTTGAGGTAGTCATTCCTTTTTATTTTTATTATTATTATTATTATTATTATTATTATTATTATTATTATTATTATTATTATTATTATTATTATTATTATTATTATTATTATTATTATTATTGAGGAATATTCATTTGAGTCCATAAATTAAGTTGAGATTCAAGGGACCAATGAGAGCGCGACATGTGTCGCGAAAATCACATGTGATTGAAAAAAATTCAAAAAAAAAATTTTTAAAAAAAAAAATTTTAAATATTTTTTCGAAATTTAAAAAAAAAAAAAATTTTAAAATTTTTTTTTTTACAATCACATGTGATTTACCTGCACAATCACATGTGATTGAATTGAATTGTACAATCATATGTGATTGGATTTGCCATGCATAATCACATGTGATTGGGTTTACAATCACATGTGATTGACATTCATAATCACATATGATTTTTTTTTAAAAAAAAATTTCGAAAAAAAAATTTTCGGAAACAAAATTAAAAAAAAAATTAAAAAAAAAAATTTTCGAATTTTTTTTTTTCAATCACATGTGATTTTCGAGCCACATATCGCCATCTCATTGGTCCCTTTGTTTTCAAGCAAATTTATGGATGCAAGTGATTACAACTCTATTATTATTATTATTATTGTTATTATGATTATTATTATTATAGATATTGTTACACTTATCATTAGTGTTATTTTTATTATTATCATTAGGTAGTAGAATTATTATTATTATTATTAGTATTATTATTATTAAGTAATATGAATATTAGTTATTATCGTTATTATTAATACAATATGTATTAGTTACCATTTATTATTATTATTATTATAACCCTAGTTACAATTATGACTATGATTATTATTAATGATATTTCTAATATTACTATCGATAAAAGTATTATTATTAAGTAACATGATTATTAATATTATTATTATTAATAAAATTTATGTTATTATAAGTATCATTATTATTAATAACTTTATTATTATTGTAAATATTAGTATTAGTATCTTTTTAGAAATAATAAAATAGGTATTATTATTTGTATTATCAAGAGTATTATTATTATGTACTTACTAAAACCAGTAGCACAACTATCATTAACAGTAAAACTAATATTTTACAATTATAATTATTAATATCATTATTATTATCATTAATAGAATTATTAACATTATTATCTCATTAGTAATATTAAGTAATATAATTACTATCATTTTTACCACTATTAATATTATTTTGGTTTATTATAACTACTAATATTAAAATACAAATAACATATATATATATATATATATATATATATATATATATATATATATATATATATATATATATATATATATATATATATATATATATATATATATATTAAAAATATATTTAGTACATATAACATAACGAAAATTAATATTTTATATAACAAAATAAATATATGAAACATATATATATATATATATATATATATATATATATATATATATATATATATATATATATTATTAATAAAAAGTATATAACTAATAAATTTATTGTTCGATTACAACTATGTATATTAATAAATATACAAATGATATAGGTTCGTGAATCCGAGGTCAACTCTGCATTGTTCAATGTCGTCATATGTATTTTTACTACAAAATACAATATGGTGAGTTTCATTACTCTCTTTTTATATATATTTTTGGGACTGAGAATACATGCGCCAATTTTATTAATGTTTTACGAAATAGACACAAGTGATCAAAAACTACATTCTATGGCTGGATTATGAATATCGAATATCACCCCTTTTTAGCTTAGTAACCTAATGATTAGGAAACGGGTATGGCCCCTAATCGATGCGAATCCTAAAGAAAGATCTATGGACCTCGACAAGTCCCATTCGGGGTACGGATGCTTTAGTACTTCGAGATTATTATTATTATACAGACGACAGGTTCTGTTTGGGAATATTCTATGCATTAAAGTTAAGTCGGTTATCATGCGTTCACCATATGAATGAATTTTAATTCGCAGGTTACGCGTGTTATTATGTACTCGGGTTACGTGTACAATTAAATATTTGAAATCTTATGTTCTATTAAAATGATGGAAATGAATGTTTATGATAAACAAATGAACTCACTAACCTTTTGGTTGACACTTGAAAGCATGTTTATTCTCAGATATGAAAGAAATCTTCTACTGTGCATTTGCTCATTTTAAAGATATTACTTGGAGTCATTCATGGCATATTTCAAAAGACGTTGCATTCGAGTCATCGAGTTCATCAAGATTATTATTAAGTCAATTATAGATGGATATATTATGAAATGATAGGCATGCCGTCAACTTTTGATGTAACGAAAGTTTGTATTTTAAAAACGAATGCAATGTTTGTAAAATGTATCATATAGAGGTCAAATACCTCGCGATGTAATCAACTATTATGAATCGTTTATAATCGATATGAACGGGGCATTTCACAATGGACAGCCCAACAGCAATTAGACGGGCCAATTAAACGGCCAGCCATCAAATTGGATGGCCTGCCAGGAAATTGGACGGCCTGCTAGTCCAGAATTTATTATTTGGCCTTCAAATTAAAAGATGCTAAAAAGATGCCTTAGAGATGCTTTATTTGCCCACCAATTTGGAAGATGCCAAAGAATATTCCAAGATGCTTTACTTGGTCACCATCCATGTGCACTTTTCAAGATATTTACAAGATTATCACCAAGATATCTACATGAATGCCATCAATATTTCCTTATAAAAGGAGGGCACATCCCACCATTTCAACACACATCTTATTCACTCCTCTTTCTAAAACATCTCTCTATTTTTGCTCTCTAGTGATCAGTAGGAGATTAGTTCTCTCTCTACATTCTCTCTCTAGTTTCTAGAGAGAGAAAAGTCAAAGATTAGAAAATTAATTATCTCTCTATTGTCGCTCTCTAGTGATCAATAGGAGAATAGTATGTAGTTAGTAGTAGAAGCTATCAAGCATTATAACGCTATGGATATTATGAAGAAATACAAGTGTTATTTTGCTGACGTTATTCGGTAATATTTATCCTTTCTTTTAATAATTTATTATAATATTCTTGTTCGATGTTTGTGATTTATTAATATTAGAAATGCTTGTTGCCATGATGTGTGACTAATTACTTGATTGTTAGCCATGATTTAATAATGTTAGTTAGGGATGATTATCATTTCATACTAGCTTTTTGCCTATGATATTAAACCCCGTCATTACCGTCCTTTCACCAATAAACGTGATTAAAACCTTTTATAAAGTCGACAATTATAAGGTAATTAATTATCTGTGTTTATACATTGGTCAAGGTATGAACCCATGGGAAATACTATAAAGTACATGTGGAATTACCATGGGACCAGATCAAGACATTGGTCAAGAGTATAAGACTCGAGGAAATACTGTTGCAACAGTAGAGTACAGTGTTGATGTACTATAGGATCACTGAAGCATGGTCAAGGTTAGAAGCTATGGAACCACTATAAGTGTAGTACATAGTGGATAACTAAGGGATTTATTGGGTAGATTTAAGTAAGGGTTGGTTTAAATCATAAATGGAAATTTAACGCACTACAATACAAACTAAGCTTATAAATCCTTAAGGATGACTAAGAACTATCAGAGGTTCTAATTTGTCTACAAACCCTTAGATTTTACCAATACATTGACAGAAATGAATTCGAAACACAATCATAACCACTCACTTGGGTGATACACTAAGGTGTTAAAAAAGGTTGGATATTCTATATATATGGCTATGCTACATTATTCGTGCGCCCAAGGTATGCATTGCATCCAAGATGGGCCGCTTATATCCTTAAACCAGATAAAGCGTCGGGAGTTGAGCATAGTCCATCAGATCAGAATCACGATAGCCTTGTTCCTCGTGACATGCTAATCGAGAAATCAATTAGTTGGGAATCTAGTGTTTACACCAAGGTATATCTATCCAATGAGTGTCTCGCAATCATCCTGACACTATGTTATCTTAAATCATGGTGAACCACATCTTCTCTGTCCTTAGATGTTGCATGATAGCTAGCTTATTTTAATCATGTTGCTTTAGTATTTTAAATATAATTATAAATCAAATCAACCCAACTATTGCCTTTACATAATTTGATATTCCGGATAAAGTGGTGTCTAGAATAAACCGAATGGACTTGGTTGTTCGATTTTCCGAACAGTCGCCAATTTATTGGGACCAAAAGGATCCTGCCTCTCCACACATGGTGTACCTGGCCACTAGTCTTGGATACTAAATGTGTACAAACTCATCTTAGTCACTAAATTATCTGAATAAGCTTCGTTTCAAATTCGATCGCTCAAGGAACGACCCTAGGTCATATTTGCCCTTGCTAATCTATAGGAAGGAATAATAGATTTAGGCCCAGCATATATAAATTAAATAATCGGCTTCTTCTGTTGATATCTTGAATTAACGTTTTGTGACCTAACGACACCGCATAAATAAACCGTCCGTTTTGGCTATATCAGACACCAGCTTATCTTACTAATTGATTAATGAACTAGGTTAACGAGAGTTATATTTAGGGATTTATTTACATTATTCTTAATAAAAGCAATCTGGAACCTAGGGAATTGATTCTAAGTGAATACCCCTTTATCTATTTGAATTCGTATTTGTTTTCTTTGCTTTAATTAGTTTTAAATCAAGACCCCCATTTTTTCAAATCAAATCTTCAGAATTATTATTAGTTTTCAAATCTTAAACTCTGCTCTCTATGGACGAATTCGTAAGTATATATCAATAAGATTAGGTGTGTCTAAAGCATATCAAATTTTTGGCGCCGCTGTCGGGGAGCGCTGTATCTTAGGATCTTACAAACTTTTAGTTATTCAATCCTTTTGTGAGAAGCAATTCTTGCAAAAGTTACTATTCTATTATTTGTGTTTGGATTTACGCGTGGTTTTGTTGTAGTGTGATCGCAGGTTAGGTACTTATAACTCTGGAACCGTCTAGAGTTTATCATATATGCAGCAAATCTAAAGAAAAGGAAGAAATCGCCAAAGGTTTCTCTGAATTACCTTTTTATATTCCGGATTTTGAATATATTAAGAAGGAAGAAGTTAAGATGGGTGAACCATCACGAGGTCAATCTATGGAAGCTATGATGAAAGCCACGAGGGCTGGTAATGGACATGCCATTACACAACCAGTAGTTACTACAGATTTTGAGGTCAAGGGTCAGATTCTCAATATGATTACTCATCAGTACCAGTTCAGGGGTACACCGAAGGAAGATGCATTTGAGCATCTCCGAGCTTTCAAAAGCATTTGTAACTTGTTCAAAATCAAAGAAGTTGCAGATACTGTTATCTATTTGAGGGTTTTTCCTTGGTCTTTGAAAGATGATGCCAAGGACTGGTTAGAGTCATTGCCCGAGGGTGAGATTGAAAGTTGGACGGTTTTGGAAGATAGGTTCTTGCAGCATTTCTTTCTCGCTTCAAAGGCTGCAAAGTTACAAAGTGACATTAATCACTTTGTTCAAAGGTCAAACGAGACACCCTATGATGCTTAGACATGGTTCGATAAAATGCTACGAAATTGTCCTCAACACGGGTTGAACAATTTCAATAAGGTCCAGATCTTCAATAAGGGTGTTAATGTGCGAACGAGGAAAGAAATAGATATTGTTGTAGGTGGATCTTTAATGAAAAAGACACCGGATTAAGCCTGTAACATCATCTATGAAACAGCTACGCATTCTCATGATTGTCACCGAGAGATGGATGCTTCTCGATCATCACATGTCGCTTGTACCAAAACTAGTGATGAGCTCGCATCGGTTAAAGCACAACCTGTAACCGTTAAAAGACAAATGGAATCACTGACTAAAGAAATGCACGCTATGAAGGTTGGTTGTGAATATTGTCAAGGAGCACATCTTACAAAGGATTGTGATCAGTCAATAATGGAGGAGCAAGTGAACTACTTGGGTAATCAATATAATAATCAGTACCGAGGAGGTAGTTCGGGTTATCATAGGAATGGACAATCGGGGTTCGTTAATTGAAATCAGAATTAGCATCAAGTTGACAAAGTTCCCTCCTTATAAAAGTTATTACGGGGGTTTCATAACGAAGATGGATGAAAGCATCACAGCTTTAACACAAGACAGTTATGTGACAAAGCAGCAAATGAGGCTTCAACAAGCTTCAATGAAAAATTTGGAATGGGAAGTGGGTTGTATATCCCAAGTGTTAATGGAGAGACCACCTGGTGCTCTTCCATCAACTACCCAACTAAATCCTAACGTCAATGGGCCTCCCCAAACAATCTTGACTAATAACAACAGAAGTGATGTGATGAATAAAGATCCTCAGGTTTCTACTTATTCGCAGGTGAATGCCATTTCTATCTTTGAGACTTATGGTTCTAATGAGGTTATTTCGACTTATATTATTAATGGTAAATATGGTTGGACGAGTTAGTAATGTTACTCATGCGTATGGTAATTACTTAATGAGTTTGATGACGGGGAGTTCTTCTAGTTCGGGTAATCAAGAGTCGGAAGTGAAGAGTGTTGAGACTACCAAGTCTCCTGAGTTTAGTGTTGATGAGATTGAAGTGGAAGAATAGGTGAAACCTTCACCTAAATTGAAAGTTTACAAGCCGTATATTCCAGAAACAAGGGCTATTCAATCCGAGTAACCAAAGGACACTGTTTGTAAGTCTATTAATACTAATGATAATTTTTGTATGCATGTACCTTTGGTTGATGTTCTTACAGGTATGCCTAATTATGGAAAATTTTTAAAATATTTAATGGCAAAGAAGGGTGAGCATGAGCAGGCATCCTCCCCGTTTCTTGAAGCGGAATGTGCTGCTATTTTGAAAAATAGTGATATGCCACCAAAGTTAGATGATCCCGGGCTATTCATAGTGCCATATAGGATTGATGATGAAATGCCCCGTTCATATGGATTATAAATGTTTCATATTAATTGGTTTCTTTGCGAGGTTTTGACCTCTATATGAGACGTTTTTCAAATCTTGCTTTCGTTTTAAAAACAACCATAACCTTTATTATATGAATAATGGTCTAATGACATAAATTCAGATTGTCGATCAAAGACAATCTCCTCAAAGTACATAATTTTTACATACACCATTACATAAAAGTCGACAATATATTATAAACACAAGTTCCGAATGCAAGTTTATTTATTTAGAAAAGCAAGACGACTCCAAATCTTGACCTTGGGTTAACATGCAACAGCGGAAGCGTTTAATAATCTCCTAAGAATAAACATGCTTAAAAACGTCAACAAAAAAATGTTGGTGAGTCATAGGTTTATTCCTATATAATAATTCATAATAATAATAGACCACAAGATTTCATTTTATAAATAGCGTACACAAATCATGTGTATAAAAATCATTCATATAATAAACACCTGGTAACCGACCTTATCAACATGCATATAGAATATTCTCCAGTATACAGCGCGCATCTAATATACAAGAATTCGAAGTACTAAAGTGAAAGGACCCGTTCATACTAATTATAAACGATTCACAATAGTTGATTTCATTGCGAGGTATTTGACCTCTAAATGATACATTTTACAAACATTGCATTCGCTTTTGAAAGACAAACTTTCATTACATCGAAAGTTGACAGCATGCATACCATTTCATAATATATCCAACTATAAATGACTTAATAATATTCTTGATGAACTCAACGACTCGAATGCAACATCTTTTGAAATATGCCATGAATGACTCCAAGTAATATCTCTAAAATGAGCAAATGCACAGCGGAAGATTTCTTTCATACCTGAGAATAAACATGCTTTCAAGTGTCAACAAAAAGGTTGGTGAGTTCATAAGTTTATCATAAACAATAAAAATCATCATTTTGATAGACCACAAGCTTTAAATACAGTACACCTATCTCGTGTACAAAACCATTTTTCATAATGCTTAGCAGAGTAGGTTCGTATCCTTTTCTCCCCCGTAGGTTGCCTCGCGATTTTTAAATAACCGTACACATATCTCGTGCATAAAATATAATACACATAAACTGTGTATAAAAATCATTCTCTCGATACATAACATTCAATTTAATTTCATTGCTCAACATGGTAACCGACCTTAACATATAATGCGCATCAATAATATCCCCAAAACAGAACATCTCGTCTGTATAATATATAAACTTCGAAGTACTAAACACCACGCCCACTAGCTCTTCCGTCTAGTGAACATTCTGGGTGGGGGTGTTAAACCCGGTAGCTACCTTTAGGATTCGCGTGAATTAGGGCCATACCCGTTTCTAATTCTTAAATTACCAAGCTATAATAATCAGGGGAAAATATTCACATCAATTAGTGGAAATTATAACGTCCAACTAATTCAATCATAATCAACAGATCTTCTGTCTGCATAATAATTCATTCGAGGAATGTTTTGCTTGTGTCTATGTTGTCAAACATTTATAAAAGCATCTTAGTCCAAAAATATAGATTTCAAAGGCATGTAATAAAGCAGTTGTAAAAACAACGCATGTATTCTCAGTCCCAAAAATGTAAAGAGTAAAAGGGAGCAAATGAACTCATGATACGATATTTTGTAGTAAAAATATTCATACGACGGAACTGAACAATGCAGGATTGGCCTTGGATTCACGAACCTATATCATTTATATATATTAATACATATAATCGTAATCGAACAATTTATATGTATTATTATTAGTGATATAATTTTTATATTAATGATTTATTTATTTCATTAAATATATTCATTTTATATATAACAATCTTAATATAGATAAGTTATGTGTTTTAAACATATTTTTATATAATATCATTTGTTTGTTAAATTAATGATAATACTAAAATAATGATAATAATACTATTAATTAGATTTAATAATGAAGTTGAAAATAATTATTTTGATAACATCATTATCACTTTGTTAGTAGTGATATTGATAATGATAATAGTAATATTAATAATAATAATAATAATAATAATAATAATAATAATAATAATAATAATAATAATAATAATAATAATAATAATAATAATAATAATAATAACTTGATACTAATACAATATTAGGGATAAGAATACTAGTGATAATAATAATGATACTAATTATAATAATTCTTTTAATAATAATAATGGTAATATAATAATACTTATAATAATAATAATAATAATGATACTAACAATTGTATTTATAATGATGTTACTAGTATTTAATGATAATAATAATAAATTGTAGTATGTTAGTAATCATAATAACTAACTTAACAATAATAATAATAATATTCAATTTTGTAACTATAATCATAATAATGTCAATAATGATAATTAATATTTGTATTTGTAATAATAATAACAGTATTAATAATTATAATACTAATAATAATAACAACATTACTAATAATCAAAATAATAATAATTAATATTGACAATAAATAAAAATAATAATAATAATTAGAAAAATAAAATAGAAATGTATACCCTTTAAAAGTCGTTCTAAAAAGAATTGCCCAGAACCGGGCTCGAACCCGAGACCACTCGCTCACCCGTAAACACACTCAACCATCCATCTGAACTTGCATTTCTGATTGAATCCCAAACCCATTTATTTTTAATTCGTAATTGTTTTCTGTTTATATTCCTTCATCTTCTTCAAATATAACTAATCGACCAGATTTTGATTTTTATAAAACGATTTCCAATCAAGATTTAAGTCTTGAAATTTAATTAAAATGACTTGTACCTGGAAATTTATTCAACAGACACAAAAAAAAAAAAAAAAATTGCTCCTATCCGTCGCTGTTTAGAACAAAAAAAAATATGTTTTGCATTTTGATAACATTATAGCTTATGATTCCAACATGAAATAGTTTTATAAACGTATCTAGTGAGACGACCCATCCTAATCCATAAGGACGAATACAATAACTTATGATTACATCGCGAGGTATTTGACCTCTATATGATCTATTTTACAAATATTGCATTCATTTTTAAAAGACAACCTTTCATTACATAGAAAGTTGACATGCATGTATACCATTTCATAATATCCAACCTATAAATGACCTAATCTGTCATTTACTTAATAATAATCTCTATTGAACTCAACGACTTGAATGCAACATCTTTTGAAATATGCCATGAATGATACCAAGTAATATCTTTAAAATGAGCAAATGTACAGCGGAAGATTTCCTTAATACCTGAGAAACCACATGCTTTAACGTGTCAACCAAAAGATTGGTGAGTTCATTAGTTTATCGAAATCAATCATTTCCATAATTTTAATAGACCACAAGATTTCCTTTATTCAATAATCATACACTCGCAAGTGTTTAAAAATCATTCATATGGATTGAACACCTAGTAACCGACATTAACATAATGCATATAGAATATCCCCAAACAGAAACTCGTCTGTATAATATAAACTCGAAGTACTAAAGCATACCATTTTCCAGTATGGGGGGAGTTAGTGCCCGTAGATCTACCTTTAGGATTCGCGTCAATTAGGGTGTCTGTTCCCTAATTCTTAGGCTACCAAGCTAAAAGGGTGATATTCGATTCGATAATCCAACCATAGAATGTAATTTTCGAGTACTTGTGTCTATTTCGTCAAACATTTATAAAAACAGCGCATGTATTCACAGTTGCAAAAATATATATTGCAAAAGCATTTAAAAAGGGAGCAAATGAAACCCACAATCTAATATTTTGTAGTAAAAATATTCATACGATGAAACTGAACAATGCAGGGTTGGCCTCGGATTCACGAACCTATATCATTTGTATATATATTAATAAATATCCTGGTAGTCGAACAATTATATGTATATATATTATTATTAATGATAAAAATTTATATTAGTAACTTATATATTTCGTTATTAATATATATTAATTTTTATATATAAAAATATAAATTTTGTTACGTTATATGTATTAAATATTTTATATATATATTTCCTTTGTTTGTTAAAATAGTGATTATTATAATACCAAAATAATATTAGTAGTGATTAAAATAATAATAGTGATAATAATATTAATGTTTCTATTAATAATAATATTAACGTTAGTTTTAATAATACATCTTATAATAACGATAATAACAGTAATTTTTAAATAAAGTAAAAAGTTTATTACTAATGATAATGAAAATAATAATTTTTATAGTAATACATAATACTTAATAATAATAATAATAATTATAGCAATTTCATTACTCGTGATAATATCAATAACCATACTTATGTTAATCATAAGCAAAATCTTCATGTTTAATTTCTAAACTAATAACTAAAGCTTCTATATCATTAATTCGTAATCATAATCGTAATAATAATTGTAATACTTATATTAATAATAATCATAATAATAATAATAATATTTAGTGATAATACTAGTACTAGTAATGATAATGATATTAATATTAATATTAGTGATAATAACAATACTACTAAATAATACTACTTGGTAATGATAATAATACTAGTAATAATAATAATTTTAACAATACTAATTAATACTAGTAATAATAATAACATTCATAATAATAATAATAATAATAATAATAATAATAATAATAATAATAATAATAATAATAATAATAATAATAATAATAATAATAATAATAATAATAGAAGCAATTATAATAAAATGACTACCTTTAAAACACTGCCATCGCCTGGGCTCGAACCCCCGACCTCTCGCATACCCGAATCACCCCTTAACCATTGGGCTGCTGCCCATTTTTCTATTTTATATCCCTCTGAAATTCTTATAACCCGTATTTATTCTGTTATATTTCTTCTTCTTCCCAAGAACTCAAACGATCAGAGAACTCCATTCATAATCAAAATAATGAATCAAAGTTTATGTTAAGACTTGAAACTTAATTATAACTGACCTGTAATGGATCCTTTTTTTCAATTACCAAAAAAAAAATTAAAATAAAAGGGCTGTTGTAACGTGACTAACTCGAGAACAACCCAAACATCAATTTTGAATTTGGGACAGTTTAAGACAAAGTTTACAACATGAAAAAGGTTCTAATTAGTTCCTGTAAACTTTCTGTATCATCAATTTATTTTAAAACATCAAGAAAATTTTGAATTTATTCATGATCAGATTGTTTGACTTTTTCATATAAAAGTTTGACTCTCTAATTTGATTTCAATATAGAAAATTGGGACGTAAAATTTTACAGATAGTTTTGTTAGAGAATTCCCAACAAAACCTCATTATTAGATTTTTAAATTTAATTCGTTTTTGAAGCCTTTGAAAAATGAAACAAGAACAGAGAATGACGAATGCAGTTTAACATTTTCAATTTAATTCACTCAACAAAATAGCTGTAATTGATAATTGATAGTAAGGGTGATATAATTAAATGGTTTATGTTTGATAACCTTATTAAACTGATTGCTTTATAGCAATGATGCTCGACAAGAGGGTTAATCAGGAAGGACATAAATATTAAAGAAAATTGAAAAGCAGATGGGTACGTTTCAACAGATTTTGTTTGTAACTGTGCTATGAGATCGACTTCTAAGAAATTTCAGATAGCAACAAAAATAATAAAGCTTGATCACAGTATTGATGTGTATGCATAACAGATTCGTTCCCTTTATCATTATTTATGGATTATATAATTTATAAATATATTAGTATTAATAATAATTACATTAATAATAAATAATAATGATAAATAAATAATAATAATGATTTCATAATAAATATAGCTGTATATATTTATTTGTATCTATATATCACTATATATGTATGTCACTTTATATATTTATTTTTATAGATTATAATTAATATTATTAATAAATATAACTATAATAATAATGATCTTAATATTATACATAATAATAATACAAATTTATAATAATAATGATAACTATAAAGATTTATAATGTTAATGATAATAATAATTAAAATAATAATACTAATCGTAGTAATAACTAAAATTATAATTTTTTAATACTAATTATAATAATAATGATAATAATAATAATATTAGTAATTATAATACCTTACATGTATAATTATATATATATATAATACATTTCTATTTACGATTAATAGTTCGTAAAATATTAGTAATTATAATACCTTACATGTATATATATATATATATATATATATATATATATATATATATACATACACATACATTTCTATTTACGATTAATGGTTCGTGAATCGTCGAGAGCAGTCGAAAGGGTAATTGCTTACATGAATATAATTCCAAAACTTTTTGAGACTCAAGAATACAGACTTTTTTTATCGTGTCGAAATCATATTAAGATTAAGTTTAAATTTAATCGGAAATTTCCGGGTGGTCACATCTAGAACGCATAAGAATCGTCAATTTAACTGGAAACATAAACATGAACTCAAATTTCATGATGAACACGATGTTTGACTTTTTACAAAAATACTTTGACTCCAAAATTGAAACTTGATATGAAAAATTGAACCTTGAGATTTTCCAGATAGTTTAAGTAAAAGTTTTCTAACATAATTGCATTAATAGATTTTTAAAATTGTTGAGAATTCGATGAATTTAAAAAAATGAATATGAACAGAGCAGTCGACTGATTCCAGCTTTGTTCTTCATTTTAATTCACAATTTGAATTAATTACAATTGATAATTGATAATAATAAAGAGAGAACTGGGTGAGTTACTAAAAACAGAATAATGTGATTGATTTATAGTACCATTGATCGACCAATTTTTCCAAGCAGACAAAACAGAAAATAATAAAAATATATAAAGGATAACGATTGTTAACAAAATTTGGATTATGTCTGTACTTTAGATTCGTTTATGCAACAAGTTTAGAGCCAAAAACAAAATATATTACAGTATGAAAGGTATGTGAAACGGATTCAGATTCTCAATCGTACATATATATGATTTTTATATAAATAATACTTTTAATTAATAATTATAATTATATTAATAATAATTAAATTTCAAATAATAATATTAATATTAATATTATCATTTTCAAATAATACAAAAATGATATTAATATTAATAATAATAATAATAATAATAATAATAATAAATTGTATTATTTTCTAATAACTATATTAATAATATTAATGATATTAATAATATTAATATTGATAAAGATAATAATAATAATAATAATAATAATAATAATAATAATAATAATAATAATAATAATAATAATAATAATAATAATAATAATAATAATAATAATAATAATAATAATAATAATAATAATAGTAAATAATCATAATGATAATTAAAATTATAGTTTTAATTATTCTTATAATAATATTTATATTTATAGATTATAATTAATCTTATTAGTAATGATAATAACAATATTATTACTAATCATAATGATAATAATTACTATAAAATGTATAACAATAATATTTTTAATAACAATAATACTTATTATATTAATACTAATATTATTAATAATAACTATAATATCAATAATAATAATACTATTTCAAATTATGTATATCAAATTCGTATCTATATATTATATATTTAAATAACACTAGTCTTTGATAGTAATAATAAAATTATTAGAATAACTATATTTTTACATATTATATATTCAACTAATGAGTATTATACATTTTTTATAATAATAATATCTAATAATAATGAAGATATACAAGTTACATGTTTCCATTTTTATATAATAATATCAATAATACAGATATTGATATTAATAATAATAAAGGCAATAATATTATAACAAATATATTTTTAATTTTTAATTATTAATATTATATGATAACATATGTTGAATATTTAATTTTAATAAAAATCCTACTTTCATATCACACACACACACACACACACACACACACACACACACACACACACACACACACACATATATATATATATATATATATATATATATATATATATATATATATATATATATATATATATATATATTATTTATTTTAATAATACAGAATTATTATTATTTTACATTTTTAATTCTAATTGATTAAGGTATTTTATTAATTCAAAATATTATATATATATATATATTTATATTTATATATTTTTACATATTTGTTACACACATTTGTTTGTGAATCGTCGGGCATAGTCAAAGTCAAATGTATTCATGAAAAATAGTTCAAACATTTTGAGACTTGATTTAATAGACATTACTTATCGTGTCAGAATCTTATAAAGATAAAGTTTAAATTTGGTCGGAAATTTTCGGGTCGTCACAGTACCTACCCGTTAAAGAAATTTCGTCCCTAAATTTCATCGAGATCGTCATGGCTAACAGTAAGAATGTTTTCCTGACGAATATGAGCTGATAAATAGAGTTTTATTACTTTTGAGTAATATGGATAAGATAATTCGATTACTCGAAGCGTATGCGTGAAGCTATCACAAAAGAGTGAAATAAAGAAGTAAAGATTTGTCTTAGCTTTTGACGTAGTCAGGTTGAATTCCGGAAATCAAGGGATTTAGAGAAAATCTTTGTAATAAGATTTGGTTCTTCGGTAACTAAGGAAATTAGAATCCTCTTTGGTTAAATACAATAATCGATTTTGATTGCTCTGTCGGATATTTCACTATAAATCCACCCCTTCGTTTCCTTTATATTTTTGGAGTTCCATACTTTTGTTTTCTCTTCCCGACTTTAAGTCAAGCGAATAATGGTCCAGAATTCGTAGGTATGAAGTTTCAAATGAACATAACTAATGTTCTAAGAGAGAGATTGCAATAGTACGATCTTGATTGGTTAAATTACCAGAATCCAAAAGAAAAGATAGGAACTATCAGGAAGATATGTTCTCGATATGTTTGGAGATTAGATAGAATGTGAGAGTCGTGTAACATGGCACATGATGACGTTATTGTCTGTGAATCATCATCTTTCATTAGAAACTCATCATGACTTACAGTAATATAATCACGTTGATCAAGTATCATTATATTATATTAACTCATGCTTCAGTTCCCAAAACTACTTCAATAACATTCATATTTTAAGTTTGAATTTTTCAGAATTTAGAAACTAAAACAGTTTCCTTTCTGACGTAACACTGATATCGCAAAGAGATAAATAAATTCAGGTAAGAATAGTTATGAAAATATCTTCAGAAATATCAAGGATATTTATAACGAAAGATACGATGATATCTTAGAATTTCTAATATCGATGGATGATGGTGAAGATTTATCAGGAGCAAGGTATTCGTTAATGACTTCAGCAGATACTGAATCATTTGGATTCTTTTTGTATAAGTTTAGTCCTTGTGATTTGTTCAGAGTCTCCTTCATGGTTTTCTCAATTCGTTATTATCAAACTTTTGACTGTTAAGGCAGTCTCGAGTTTTCACTGCTTCATCAGCTTTTTTTCAAAACTCAGAAAACTGATTCATAGGCTAAAGCGCTTTTCAGAAATTCAGAATTGAAGTTCGTAAATCCAGGAGATAGAAGTTATATATATATATATATATATATATATATATATATATATATATATATATATATATATATATATATATATATATATATATATATATATATATATATATATATATATATATATATATATATATATATAATTTTTGTCGTAGAATCGCTGAGAAATTTGAGATTATCGATTGATACCTCCCGGTATTTGGTATGGTAATTATCGTTACAAGATGCCGATGAGTTCATGATAAGGCTTCAATAGATAAATATTGTGATTTGTCAGAGAGATTTAAGTCAAGGAGCAACGAGGTTGCTGGTACATCTGCTGGTAATATGGTGGAATATAAAAGGTTCTCCGGTAACGATAACGAAAAGACAACGTATATATATCAAGGTTATAATAAGACTTATTCGAATGAAAATCGAAGTTGATTTGCTAGAGCTGTGACAAAATTGGCTAATTTGAAAGGGATTTGCAATGTTATTTTCAGTAATAACAATGCCAAAGGAGCTAGCACAGATACGTGTTAAACGTTTACTCGGGTTCTGAGTGTTTTCAGGTGCATAACTATATGCCTCAATCTTTTCTTCCATAAATGAAGTGCGGTTGGTTCATCCTCTCGATTGAGGTGTTTTCAAGAATCATGAAAGGTTTGAACGCGGATTGTAATCGTCAAGATACAAATGAAATTTAAGATGAAATCAAGTGGCAAACTTGAAAAAATGTTTAGTTTCATATGTTATAATCAGTATTTTAATTCATTTTAATTGTCCAATGTTAGTAGTCCACAGTTAATAATCCACAGTTAGTAATTCAATAATTCATATATAGTTTAATATATAATATTCGAATTAATTAATACGTATCGTGACCCATTGTATACATGTCTCAGACTCGATCACAACTCAAAGTATATATATTATTTGAGAATTAACCTCGACCCTTTATATGCTAACTCGAGCATTACCGCGATATAGAGTTACTTACGGTTATTCCAAATAATATATATATATGAAGTCAATATGATATGTCAAAACATTATATACGTGTCCCAATATTTAAATGCCTAAAATAAATAACAGAAATTAAATGACGATAAATAAAATTGCGAGAATTAAAATTGCGATAAATAAATTGCGATAAATAAATGTAATAAGGAATTAACAGTTAACTAGGTATAGTTAGCTAGGATTTTGTTAGCGTGTTTTCTTAACAAAATTTCTCATAGTTAATTTGTTTGTTTCTAACAAATTTTATTTTGTCCAATGTTTTCTTCATTATGCCACTTGTTGAATTCTGATAGGTCAAAATCCAAATATGAAATTGAATGAAAATGGTTATTCTGCGGTGAACGGATACGTATATCTGTGGATGTAAGTAGGATAGTAAATGACTGTTGAATCAGATTTGAAAGAATATACAGTGTAACTTATTAATGTGAAATCTAAATATTCCTCGGGTATTACCTACCCCTTAAAATATTTTCACCATTAACAGTTTGTACGAAAGAATTTTTAATTACAATCTTTATGAAATTATATATACATATATATTTTCTTCAGATGTAATCATTGATTTAATGAGTTAATATGATATTAATCTCATTTGGTTTATCGTTAGATCTAGAATATATAATCTCTAAAACATTAGAGGTTTCATAATTTCCATGTAGAACGAAGATGAATGATGTAGAACGATGATTATGCTCGAGGTATAGATTGCAATGTTGAGGCGTGTGATGTTGAAACTTAGGTTGTTTGGGGCACTGGTGTGGATGTTGGTGGTGCTGTTGGTCCTGGTAATGTTGCTGAAGCTGGTAAATTTTGCACCATATTCTCCAAATTGATTAATCGAGCGCGAAACTCGTTGACTTCTTCCATTACTCCGGGATGATTGTCGGTCGAAACGAGCGGATGAATAAGGTTTAGAATTATAAATAGTATATAATCATGGCGAGATATTCGAGAAATGATGGTAAAAATGGTGTTTCGGACTGGTTCGCCGGTAAGTGCTTCAGGTTCTTCGCCAATAGGTGAATTCGGTTGGTGGAAGGGATCACCTTCTTCGCGTCACCATTGATTAAGTCGACTACGAACCCATCCCTAATTCATCCAGAATTGATGATGGCTGATTGGTTGGTCCATTCTGGTTGCACTATTTTCGGAGTTTGAGTGGAAATCCATATCGGAATAGATGTCGGAATAGCTATCGAAATCTGAGGGACTCGAACTAGTTTGAAGGATCCATCTCGTACGATTAGAGAATTGATTTTCAATATGAGATAGATTATAGGACTTAGATATACATAATTTTCATATGTATATACAATACCAAGATCGCATAAGTTTCGGAGAAATCTCCGGAAGCTGTCAGGCAAAGTTTACAGTAACAGATACGCTAAGATATGAATTTTGTCTATACACTATCGATGCACTAAATGCAGTAAGACGTGTCTAGACTAAGAATGATAAGCAGGTAATTTTCGACACGAAATGATAAGCAAAACTTTTGACATACAGACACGGTCGAAGTCCAGACTCACTAATGCATCTTAACAACTATCAGTTAGACACACTAATGCAAGACCTGGTTCGCTAAGACCACCGCTCTGATACCAACTGAAAGGACCCGTTCATATCGATTATAAACGATTCACAATAGTTGATTCATTGAGAGGTATTTGACCTCTAAATGATACATTTTACAAACATTGCATTCGCTTTTGAAAAACAAACTTTCATTACATCGAAAGTTAACAGCATGCATACTATTTCATAATATATCCAACTATAAATGACTTAATAATATTCTTGATAAACTCAACGACTCGAATGCAACGTCTTTTAAAATATGTCATGAATGACTCCAAGTAATATATCTATAATGAGCAAATGCACAACGGAATATTTCTTTCATACCTGAGAATAAACATGCTTTCAAGTGTCAACCAAAAGGTTGGTGAGTTCATAAGTTTATCATAAACAATAAAAATCATCATTTTGATAGACCACAAGATTTAAATACATTACACCTATCTCGTGTACAAAACCATTTTTCATAATGCTTAGCAGAGTAGGTTCGTATCCTTTCCTCCCCCGTAGGTTGCCTCGCGATTATTAAATAACCGTACACATATCTCGTGCACAAAATATAATACACAAAACCTGTGTATAAAAATCATTCTCTCGATACATAATATTCAATTTGATTTCATTGATCAACATGGTAACCGACCTTAACATATAATGCGCATCAATAATATCCCCAAAACAGAACATCTCATCTGTATAATATATAAACTTCGAAGTACTAAACACCACGCCCACTAGCTCTTATGTCTAGTTAATATTCTGAGTGGGGGTGTTAAACCCGGTAGCTACCTTTAGGATTCGCGTGAATTAGGGCCATACCCGTTTCTAATTCTTAAGTTACCAAGCTATAATAATCATGGGAAAATATTCACATCAATTAGTGGCAATTTTAACGTCCAACTAATTCAATCATAATCAACAGAACTTCTGTCTGCATAATAATTCATTCGAGGAATGTTTTGCTTGTGTCTATCTCGTCAAACATTTATAAAAGTATCTTAGTCCAAAAATATAGATTTCAAATGCATGTAATAAAGTAGTTGTAAAAACAGCGCATGTATTTTCAGTTCCAAAAATGTAAAGAGTAAAAGGGAGCAAATGAACTCACGATACGATATTTTGTAGTAAAAATATTCATACGACAAAATTGAACAATGCAGGGTTGGCCTTGGATTCCCGAACCTATATCATTTATATATATTAATACATATAATCGTAATCGAACAATTTATATATATTATTATTAGTGATATAATTTTTATATTAATGACTTATTTATCTCATTAAATATATTCATTTTATATATAACAATCTTAATATAGATAAGTTATGTGTTTAAACATATTTTTATAAAATATCATTTTTTTGTTAAATTAATTATAATACTAAAATAATGATAATAATACTATTAATTAGATTTAATAATGAAGTTGAAAATAATTATTTTGGTAACATTATTAGTCACTTTGTTAGTAGTGATATTGATAATGATAATAGTAGTAGTAATAATAATAAAAATAATAATAATAATAATAATAATAATAATAATAATAATAATAATAATAATAATAATAATAATAATAATAATAATAATAATAATGATAATGATGATAATAATAATAATAATAATAATAATAATAATAATAATAATAATAATAATAATAATAATAATAATAATAATAATAATAATAATAATAATAACAACTTGATACTAATACAACATTAGGGATAAGAATACTAGTGATAATAATAATAATGATACTAATTATAATAATCCTTTTAATAATAATAATGGTAATATAATAATACTTATAATAATAATAATAATAATAATAATGATAATAATGATAATAACAATTGTATTTATAATGATGTTACTAGTATTTAATGATAATAATAATAAATTGTAGTATGTTAGTAATCATAATAACTAACTTAACAATAATAATAATAATAATATTCAATTTTGTAACTATAATCATAATAATGTCAATAATGATAATTAATACTTGTCTTTGTAATAATAATAACAGTATTAATAATTATAATACTAATAATAATAATAACATTACTAATAATCAAAATAATAATAATTAATATTAAAAATAAATAATAATAATAATAATAAT
The DNA here is from genome assembly GCF_046630445.1 of Rutidosis leptorrhynchoides. Classification (NCBI taxonomy): domain Eukaryota; kingdom Viridiplantae; phylum Streptophyta; class Magnoliopsida; order Asterales; family Asteraceae; genus Rutidosis; species Rutidosis leptorrhynchoides. The sequence continues at coordinate 411,929,273 of NC_092336.1, forward strand.
TAGAAAAATAAAATAGAAATGTATACCCTTTAAAAGTCGTTCTAAAAAGAATTACCCCGAACCGGCCTCGAACCCGAGACCACTCTCTCACCCGTAAATACACTCAACCATCCATCTGAACTTGCATTTCTGATTGAATCCCAAACCCATTTATTTTTAATCCGTAATTGTTTTCTGTTTATTCCTTCATCTTCTTCAAATATAACTAATCGGCCAGATTTTGATTTTTATAAAACGATTTCCAATCAAGATTTAAGTCTTGAAATTTAATTAAAACGACTTGTACCTGGAAATTTATTCAACAGACACAAAAAAAATAAAAATAAAAATAAAAATTTTGCTCCTGTCTGTCGCTATTTAGAACAAAAAAAAATATGTTTTGCATTTTGATAATGTTATAGCTTATGATTCCAACATGAAATAGTTTTCTAAACGTATCTAGAACGCATAAGAATCATCAATTTAACTGGAAACATAAACATGAACTCAAATTTCATGATGAACACGATGTTTGAGTTTTTACAAAAATACTTTGACTCCAAAATTGAAACTTGATATGAAAAATTGAACCTTGAGATTTTCCAGATAGTTTAAGTAAAAGTTTTCTAACATAATTGCATTAATAGATTTTTAAAATTGGTGAAAATTCGATGATTTTAAAAAAAATGAATATGAACAGAGCAGTCGACTGGTTCCAACTTTGTTCTTCGTTTTAATTCACAATTTGAATTAATTACAATTGATAATTGATATTAATAAAGAGAGAACTGAGTGAGTTACTAAACACAGAATAATGTGATTGATTTATAGTACCATTGATCGACAAATTTTTCCAAGCAGACAAAACAGAAAATAATAAAAAAATATATAAAGGATAACGATTGTTAACAAAATTTGGATTATGTCTGTACTTTAGATTCGTTTATGCAACAGGTTTAGAGCCAAAAACAAAATATATTACAGTATGAAAGGTATGTGAAACAGATTCAGATTCTCAATCGTACATATATATGATTTTTATATAAATAATACTTTTAATTGATAATTATAATTATATTAATAGTAATTAAATTTCTAATAATTATATTAATATTAATATTATCATTTTCAAATAATACAAAAATGATATTAATATTAATAATAATAATAATAATAATAATAATAATAATAATAATAATAATAATAATAAATTGTATTATTTTCTAATAACTATATTAATAATATTAATGATACTAATAATATTAATATTGATAAAGATAATAATAATAATAGTAAATAATCATAATTAAAATTAAAATTATAGTTTTAATTATTCTTATAATATTATTTATATTTATAGATTATAATTAATCTTATTAGTAATGATAATAGTAATATTATTACTAATGATAATGATAATAATTACTATAAAATGTATAATAATAATATTTTTAATTACAATAATACTGATTATATTAATACTAATATTATTATTAATAACTATAATATCAATAATAATAATACTATTTCAAATTATGTATATCAAATTCGTATCTATATATTATATATTTAAATAACACTAGTCTTTGATAGTAATAACAAAATTATTAGAATAACTATATTTTTACATATTATAAACTATAATAGTGAGTATTATACATTTTTTTATAATAATAATATCTAATAATAATGAAGATATACAAGTTACATGTTTCCATTTTTATATAATAATATCAATAATACAGATATTGATATTAATAATAACAAAGGCAATAATATTATTTCAAATATATTTTTAATTTTTAATTATTAATATTATATGATAGCATATGTTGAATATTTAATTTTAATAAAAATCCTACTTTCATATCACACACACACACACACACACATAAATATATATATATATATATATATATATATATATATATATATATATATATATATATATATATATATATATATATATATATATAAAATACATAATTATTATTATTTTACATTTTTAATTCTAATTGATTAAGGTATTTTTTTATTCAAAATATTATATCTATACTTATATTTATATATTTTTACATATTTGTTACACACATTTGTTCGTGAATCGTCAGGCATAGTCAAAGTCAAATGTATTCATGAAAAATAGTTCAAACATTTTGAGACTTGATTTAATAGACTTTGCTTATCGTGTCAGAATCTTATAAAGATAAAGTTTAAATTTGGTCAGAAATTTCCGGGTCGTCACATAAAGCATACCATTTTCCAGTATGAGGGGAGTTAGTGCCCGTAGATCTACCTTTAGGATTCGCGTTAATTAGTGGCCATTATACAGACCTCATACCATTTTCCAGCATGAGGGGTATATAATAAATACTAATTCTTAGATTACCAGAAAAAGGGGATATATCCGGTGTAATTAATCAATCATAGAATGTAGTTCAAGTACTTGTGTCTATTTTGAAAAACATTTATAAAATAGCATGTATTCTCATCCCAAAAATAATTAGATAGTAAAAATGAGACTATAACTCACTTGTAATGATGATTTTCAAATAGATGGATATACGACTTGGCCTTGACAATTCACGAACCTAATAACAATATTTTACGTCAAAATGTGTATAATTAATATTCCATACTTATGATACTTTTAATTGTCCAATGTTAGTAGTCTATCGTTAGTAGTCCAATAGTCCAATAATATTTATATATATATATATATATATATATATATATATATATATATATATATATATATATATATATATATATCGTGTTAGAATTAACTAACACTATTATATATTGTCTGAATCACCCCACGACCCATTGTATACACGTCTCAGACTCGATCACAACCTATGGTATATATATTATTTTAGAATCAACCTCGACCCATTATATGCTAACTTGATCATTACCGCATATAGTGTCTTATGGTTATTCCAAATAATATATATAGATGATGTCAATATGATATGTCAAAACATTGTATACGTGTCTACGAATATCAAATCATATATATATATATATATATATATATATATATATATATATATATATATATATATATATATATAGTGTCTTACGCTTTTATTAAGACTATAATATATTGTCGTAGAATTAACCCCGACTATTATAATTTGTATTTCTACTAATAAGGGATAAAGACATGTATAAATACATGTAGGATATAGGTAAAGTTAGCTAGGATAAGGTTATTATAGATTTGTTATAAAAATTTAAGTAGATAAACTAGTAATTTTAACCAATTTTGTTTTACCCATAATTTCTTCGTTATAAATCCGTTTTGAGTGAATCAAGTTGCTATGGTTTTGTAATGAACTAAAATTTATGAAACTAAACAGAAAAAGTGATGGTTTATAGTCGGAGTTACAGGTTACAAGTTGTTTTTGAAAGAGGTAGTCATTTTCGTCGAAAGAACGACATCTTGATGACTATTTTAAAAAAAAAACATACTTCTATTTTGAGTTTAACCAAGATTTTTGGATATAGTTTCATGTTCATATGAATTATCATTTTTTTAGAAGAACAACTTTTAAATCAAAGATTATGATAGTTTTTAATTATCCAACCCAAAACAGCCCGTTGTTTTACTACGACGGCGTATGTCCTGTTTTACGGTGTTCTTCGTGTTTACAAGTTTTATATCCTTATGTTAGCATATCATATAGATATAATACATGTGTTTAGTTGTTTTTAAATTTCAAGTTAGAAGGATTAACTTTGTTTGCGAACAAGTTTAGAATTAACTAAACTATGTTCTAGTGATTACAAGTTATTTTCTTCGAATAAGATAGTTATATAAGTATGAATCAATCATGATTTTGAACATGGTTACTACCTCAAGTTTAGAAGGTAAAGCTACTGTAAAAGATAAGAAATAATCTTGAGCTTGAAAGGATCGTTGATGGCTTGGAAACTCTTGATTTAGAATGATAATCTACTGAGAATAACAAAGGTTTTTTTTTTTTATCTTGAATGATTACTTTCAATGGATTAGAAAGATTGAAAGTAATCTTCTGAACTTGAAAGGTTTCTCGAAGTGTTCTTGAATACTTGTTTCTATGATGTTTTAAGCTTGGATTTTGATCTAGTTTTGAGGTAGATTACTTATGGCTACTGAGTTCTTGAGTAGGTGTTCTAGAAGAATGATGTAGATTAAGAAAACTTGAAAGAGAATTGGAAATGAATGTATGTGTGTGTGAATGATGAAAAACATGGGATGGCATGTCCATATATATAAGTTGTAATTTGATTTTTTGTGTAATAATTCTAGCTAGATATCAAATGGTTGGTCCCACATGTTTGTTGACTAACTAAGGCTGCTAAGGAGCAGATCATGTGAGTGTATATACCAATAGTATGTACATTTAGAAGCTGGGTATTATACGGGTATAAATACCGAATGAATACGAGTAAATAATATTTACTGTAGTAAATAGTGTTTTACTGTAGCAAATAATGTTTTACTTGTACATCTTTGATTTAATTGTATATATAAATATATATATATATATATATATATATATATATATATATATATATATATATATATAAAACTTACATAATAAAAATAAAACGATTATATAATTTATCACAAGTTATGACGTTCGTTGTGGTCAAACGTTTGTATAAAACTCATTTCAATTTTTTTTCAAGCCTTAACAAGTTTGATTGCTTAACTTGTTGGAAACATTTAATTATGTAAATATTAATCTTATATATATTAACGGAAAAATCTGGGTCCTTACAGATGACTCTGAAGTTGTTAGGTGTTTAACTGATTTAGGTGCGAGTATCAATCTTATGCCTTTGTATTTTTATTCACGATTGGGTTTAAATGAACTTAAGTCAACTAACACTGGAGTTAGATTAAATAAACTGGCGGTAAGTAAACCCATAGAGATTGCTAAAAATTTGGTGGTTAAGATAGATGAATTAGAGTTTCTACCGGACTTTGTGGTTGTTGATATGTCGATGATATAGTTGTGCCTATTATTTTAGGTAGACCATTTTTAGCAACTGTAGGTGCATTAACTGACTGGAGAACTTGTAAATTGATTTTAATGGATAGAGGTAAAACTTTAATTTTTCAAACAAAGTTTAGTGTTAAACCACCACCCACACCCGTTGATTCTGTGAATGTGCTTACTAGTAGTGAGATTGCTAAACTTAAAACTGAGACTAGTAAAAAGCAGAAGTGTAGGGGTGGAGATGTTAAAGAAAAACTCGTGGTTAAACCGCCCGATGATAGTATTGTTATTAGGTCTATGAGAAGGTTATTTGGGCGGGTTAAGAAAGTGATGAATGAGAAAGATGAGCAGTTTAGACTCCGGTTAGTTTCTAATTTATCTGAAAAAGAGAAGGAAAAGTTTAGGGAACTTACTAGGGAGTCGAGAGTAGCTGATGATTGGTTGTTAAGTATAATCGATAATGGTATTGAAAGTGGTGGTTCCCATGGTTTGAAGGATGAGGGAACCCACCATCCGGGCATCAGTTGAGAAGAAGGTGGAGTCCAGTGCAAGACTCGTTAATAAACTTGCACAATGTAAAACTTTTATAGTGCGTGTGTTTAAAACTAAAAAACCTAAAAATTTGAAAAAACAAAAATCCAAATTTTTCTTTTTGTGTTTTGCTTTTGTATAATCATTGCAGGTACTATAATGTGATGCCAATCAAGGAATGGCCATCAGTGCAGAGCCATCTGTCACTCCATTTCGTGATTATATTGCTCTACATCCGGTTATGTTTTTTCCCATTCACTCTATTGTCCTCTCGAATTTGTATTTGATTAATCTGATTTCATGTAAATGAGGGCATTACATGATCTTAAGTGTGAGGGGGGAGATATAAATTCTAGCGGATGTAATACACGTGGCGTGAGTCTTAATTTTGACTAAATTGTTGAAAAATTGAGGAAATTTTAAAAAAATTTACTCGTTAAAAAACCAAGTGTAGTTTTGTAATTAAGCATATGTTATCACTTTTGTAAGTTAAATTCTGCATGTACCTCAATGGTTATTGTCATTTTATATTTTCTTTTGCGTGAGTGTGTGTGTAATAAGGAAACAAATTCTTCCAGGATTCTAAGAAAAACCTAAATTGTAGGATGATTCAAGACCATCTATAAAGGAAGTTGAGTCTTCCGAATGCCCATTTCACTTGGTGTGGGAGACTTCCTAATCCACACCATTTCATACTGACATTGGCTAATGCATCATTTTACGATGTATTATACCGATGTATCGTACTGTGGGAAGAGAAGCCTTGAGCTTCACATTGTACTGTCTTCTATAGGAAGTGCAATGACTTCGTGCTAGTGTTGCTCAGACAACACACGCTATGGTCAAAATCCATGGTAACCTCTTTTAAAATATGGAGATGTAGTATCTGCTTCCTACATTTTCTTAACAATAACATAAAGGCTAGATGCGTGGGAAGTGGGGTCCAAGGACCTTAAATAAAATTAACAAGTGTTTAAACACTTCCGGGAGAATCGAGTCCTCCCATATTTTGTGGAAGTCAAGTATTCCAATGCTTGGAAGTAAAGTCTTCCAAGTTAAGTTATGAATCAAAGAGACCAGAACTTGAAAGTTAAGTCTTTCGAGTGTCGTTTTGCCCTAGACCCCCCGATAAATTCATACCCAAGGTAATTGTCTTCCCATCACCTTAGAACCGAGAGGTAGTTCATCCTAGATGATATACTGGGTTGGCAATTACCCATGCGGTTGTCCCAAAACCTGGAAGGCTTTGAAAGCATATAGCCTTTAAACCTATAAATTTTTGAAAAACTTGTTTTATGTAAAAACTTAACTTGTTTTCCAATTCTAAAATGCAAAAATGGTTTTCTAAAGGTCTTGTTTTCCCTAAGGCCAAATTTTTAACGAGTTAGTGATGTTACTTCTGCGTATGGTAATTACTTAATGAGTTTGATGACGGGGAGTTCTTCTAGTTCGGGTAATCAAGAGTCGGAAGTGAAGAGTGTTGAGACTACAGAGCCTCCTGAGTTTAGTGTTGACGAGATTGAAGTGGAAGAAGAGGTGAAACCTTCACCTAAATTGAAAGTTTACAAGCAGCCTATTCCATATCCAAGGGCTATTCAATCCGAGCAACCAAAGGACACTATTTGTAAGTTTATTAATACTAATGATAATATTTGTGTGCATGTACCTTTGGTTGATGTTCTTGCAAGTATGCCCAATTATGGAAAAATTTTGAAAGATTTAATGGCAAAGAAGGGTGAGCATGAGCATGCATCCTCCCCGTTTCTAAAAGCGGAATGTGCTGCTATTTTGAAGAAGAGTGATATGCCTCCAAAGTTTGGTGATCCCGGGCTATTCATAGTGCCATATAGGATTGATGACTCTGAAGTTATTAGGTTTTTAACTGATTTAGGTGCGAGTATCAATCTTATGCCTTTGTCTCTTTATTCATGGTTAGGTTTAAATAAACTTAAGTCGACTAATACTAGAGTTAGATTAATTAACCTGGCGGTAAGTAAACCCATAGGGATTGCTGAAAATTTTGGGGTTAAGATAGGTGAATTAGAGTTTCCAGCGGACTTTGTGGATGTTGATATGCCGATGATGTAGTTGTGCCTATTATTTTAGGTTGACCATTTTAATCAACTGCAGGTGCATTAACTGACTGGAGAACTTGTAAATGATTTTAATGGATAGAGGTAAAACTTCAATTTTTCAAACAAAGTTTAGTGTTAAACCACCACCCACACCCGTTGATTATGTGAATGTGCTTACTAGTAGTGAGATTGCTAATGTTAAAACTGAGACTAGTAGAAAGCCAAAGTGTAGGGGTGGAGATGTTATAGAAAAACTTGTGGTTAAACTGCTCGATGATAGTGTTGTTGATAGGTCTATGAGAAGGTTATTTGGGCGGGTTAAGAAAGTGATGAATGAGAAAGATGAGCAGTTAAGACTTCGGTTAGTTTCTAATTTATCTGAAAAAGAGAAGGAAAAGTTTAGGGAACTTACTAGGGAGTCGAGAGTAGCTGATGATTGGTTGTTAAGTATAATCGGTAATGGTATTAAAAGTGGTGGTTCCCATGATTTGAAGGATGAGGGAACACACCATCCGGGCATCAGTTGAGAAGAAGGTGGAGTCCAGTGCAAGAATTGTTAATAAACTTGCACAATGTAAAACTTTTATAGTGCGTGTATTTAAAACTAAAAAACCTAAAAATTTGAAAAACTAAAAATCTAAAAATATTTTTCTTTTTGTGTTTTACTTTTGTATAATCATTGCAGGTACTATAATGTGATGCCAATCGAGGAATGGCCGTCAGTGCAGAGCCATCTGTCACTCCATTTCGTGATTATATTGCTCTACATCCGATTATATTTTTTCCCATTCACTCTATTGTCCTCTCGAATTTGTATTTGATTAATATGATTTTATGTAAATGAGGGCATTACATGATCTTAAGTGTGAGGGGGGAGATATAAATTCTCGCGGATGTAATACACGTGGCTTGAGTCTTAATTTTGACTAAATTGTTGAAAAATTGAGGAAATTTTAAAATTTTTGACTAGTTAAAAAGCCAAGTGTAGTTTTGTAATTAAGCATATGTTATCACTTTTGTAAGTTAAATTCTGCAGGTACCTCAATGGTTATTGTCGTTTTGTATTTTCTTTTGCGTGAGTGTGTGTGTGTAATAAGGAAACAAATTCTTCCAGGATTTTAAGAAAAACCCAAATTGTAGGATGATTCAAGTCCATCCATAAAGGAAATTGAGTCTTCTGACATTGGTTAATGCATCATTTCACATGGTGTGGGAGACTTCCTAATCCACACCATTTCATACTGACATTGGTTAATGCATCATTTCATGATGTATTATACTGATGTATCGTACTGTGGGAAGAGGAGCCTTGAGCTTCACATTATGTTGTCTTCTTTAGGAAGGGTAATGGATTCGTGCTAGTGTTTCTTAGACAACACACGCCATGGTCAAAAGCCATGGTAACCTCTTTTAAAATATGGAGATGTAGTATCTGCTTCCTACATTTTCTTAACAATAGCATAAAGGCTAGATGCGTGGGAATTGGGGTTCAAGGACCTTAAATAAAATTAATAAGTGTTTAAACACTACGGGTGAATCGAGTCCTCCCATATTTTGTGAAAGTCAAGTCTTCCAATGCTTGGAAGTAAAGTCTTCCAAGTTAAGTTATGAATCAAACAGACCAGACCTTGAAAGTAAAGTCTTTCGAGTGTCATTTTGCCCTAGACCCCCCGATCAATTCAAACCCAAAGTAGTTGTCTTCCCATCACCTTCGAACCGAGTGGTAGTTCGTCCTAGATGATATACTGGGTTGGAAATTACCCGTGCAGTTGTCCCAAAATCAGGATGGCTTTGAAAGCATATAGCCTTACAACCTATAAATTTCTGGAAAACTTGTTTTGTGTAAAAACTTAACTTGTTTTCCAATTCTCAAATGCAAAAATGGTTTTCTAAAGGTCTTGTTTTCCCTAAGGCCAAATTTTTCTTGGTTCCGCATATGGGTGTTCGTGATTCCAGGTGTGAAGCTTGTGGTTAATTTCGAATTTGATAATTGAAGAAATTGATGTTTGTTGAAGGCTTGAACCTTATGATTGCTTGTTGAAGATTACAAGTTTGTTTATTTGCTTATAAAGATTATAATGGTGTATTTTAACTCTATAATTATTGAAGACGCTTCGGGTACGTTTAATCTTGTATTGAGTGTTACTATTTTGAAGATAAGCTTACTTGAGGACAAGCATGGTTCAAGTGTGGGGGAATTTGATATCGCCTTATTTATATGAGACGACCCTTCCTAATCCATAAGGACGAATACTATAACATATGGTTACATTGCGAGGTATTTGACCTCTATATGATACATTTTACAACCATTGCATTCGTTTTTAAAAGACAAACTTTCATTACATCGAAAGTTGACAGGCATTCATACCATTTCATAATATCCAACTATGAATGACCTAATCTGTCATTTAGTTAATAATAATCTTTATTGAACTCAACGACTTGAATGCAACGTCTTTTGAAATATGTCATGAATGACTCCAAGTAATATCTTTAAAATTAGCAAATGCACAGCAGAAGATTTCTTTAATACCTGAGAATAAACATGCTTTCAAGTGTCAACCAAAAGGTTGGTGAGTTCATTAGTTTATCATAAACAATCATTTCCATTAATTTAATAGACCACAAGATTTTCATTTCCATTTCTCATAAACATCATCTCATATCAGGCATTTCGCACTGTATAGAGATAAAAATCATTCATATGGTGAACGCTTGATAACCGAACTAACAGGATGCATATAGAATATCCCCAATATTTCGGGACTCTTATCGGATATGATAAATCGAAGTACTAAAGCATTCGTAACCCGAATGGGACTTGTCAAGGTCCATAGATCTACCTTTAGGATTCGCGTCAATTAGGGTGTCTGTTCCCTAATTCTTAGGCTACCAAGCTAAAAAGGGGCATATTCGATTCGATAATCCAACCATAGAATGTAGTTTTGACTACTTGTGTCTATTTCGTAAAACATTTATAAAAGCAGCGCATGTATTCTTAGTCCCAAAAATATATATTGCAAACGCATTTAAAAAGGGAGCAAATGAAACTCACAATACTGCATTTCGTAGTAAAAATACATATGACGTCATTGAACAAGTGTAAGGTTGGCCTAGTATTCACGAACTTATATTAATTATATATATTTATATGTTGGTCAATATCTGTCTAATAATTTAGGTCAGGTCATAGTATATCACAATCCTAATGCTCGAGATCGATATGCAAAAGTCAACAAAAGTTCACTTGACCCAAAATGACCTCCAAAATATAAACATGTTTATTATATAACTTAAATATAGTCATTTAATATATTTAAATATATTTATCAGATTTTATTAAAGTAAATAATATAAGTCATTTATTAATAAATAAGAATGTATATTAAAATTTTATATATGATAAAAATATGTTTTTATATATCTTAAGTAATATAGTTTATATAGTTCACTTAATATCATAAAAATATAGTGGTATTTATTATTATATTACGTGTGGTAAAAATATCTTTGCATCACATATTTATTTGATAAGATAATATTGATAATAATAATAAATAAAAGTTGTATTATTTTGTAATAATAATTATTATTATTATTCTACTAATAACAATATTTATATTTATTAATGATGATAATAATTATGATAAAATAATAATTCTAATCATGATAATTTTAATAATAACGATACTTTTAATAATAATATTTTTATATAACAATAATAATTCTAAAAATGATAATTTTTAATAATAATACTAAAATGATAATAATAATGAAATTTTATAATAATAATAATGATATTTCTATTAAAAATGATAATTTTAATAAAATGATAATTTTAATATTAATGATACTTTTAATAATAATAATAACGATAAAAATAATAAAATGATAGTTTTGATAAAAATATTAATTATTTTAATAATAATAATAATAATAATAATAATAATAATAATAATAATAATAATAATAATAATAATAATAATAATAATAATAATAATAATAATAATAATAATAATAACCTTAATGATAATAACGATAGTAATAATAATAACAATAACAATTTTTAATGATAGTACTTATATTAATAACGATAATGATAATAATAATTTTAATTTTTAGATAATAATAATGACGATACTGATAACGATAACGATAACGATAACGATAAAGACGATTGTAATAATAATAATCATTTTAATAATAATACTAAATTAATGATAATTCAGTTGACTATATCTTTTAATCCGTTCATCGAAACCATACGCTTTCTAAATGAAAAGTTATTAATTTTTCGTCAGCTTTCCAATGACATGCATATCATATACCTTATCTCAGTAACATATGTACTAAATTCATGATTTATCATAAACTATATAACGACAAAAATAAACATTCAAGCATGCATAATCATATATACTCGAGCACTAGTCATGGATACACTATTAATATATAAAAGATAAGATATGAATGCTCACGAATCAATATTGAGATTCAATATTGCAGGAAAGTACGTAGACGCAACGGAGATGATAAACACTAGTTTGACTCACGAGCAACCCCGAACCATACCCATAACTTCCATAGCTATAACCCATAATTTCCTTTGCTCTTTCCCACTCGCAAAGCCCGTTTTGAAATAACTCGAACATACCCTCGTCGAAGTATTTTATGTAATAATAATAATAATACTAATACTAATACTACTAATAATATATTTGGATTAATAATAATAATTACTAATAAAATAAATAAAAAAATACAAAGCAATATGAAGATCAGATGAGGAGATGTACTGTGACAACCCAGAAATTTCCGACCAAATTTAAACTTTAATCTTTATATGTTTCCGACACGATAAGCAAAGTTTGTTAAGTTAAATCTCAAGATTTTTAAACTGTGTTCATACATTCATTTAAACCTAGACCAAATTCCGACGATTCACAAACCATTAAATGAACGGATATGATTATATGTATATGTGTATATATTATAACTTGAAACATTCACAAAGTACTAAGCGTATAATACTTTACATGAACTGTAACATCCCGTTTTTCCCGTACATATCGAAAGGTACATACTTAATCATTTGTACGTATGTAACTCGTTGTTTATGCGTAATTGTGTAGATATATATATATATATATATATATATATATATATATATATATATATATATATATATATATATATATATATATATATACTTGTTATTGTGTACGTAAATAAGTCTTAAAGGAGCTTCGGTTAATGTTAAGTATTGTGAGACTTAGATATGAGAGTTAGACGTGTATTGGAGGCTTGAATGAATTAATGTTGTGTAAAACGATTTTTGTGTTTAAGATGGTCGAGCCGACCAGATCATGCCTTAAGCCGCGCCGCGACAAATGGGTCTGCGCCGCGGCAAAGCAAGCAAACCAGGATCAGAAGTTGAGTTAAGAGTGGTGGTTTTTCCTTTGTAACGTCGCGCCGCGACATTTAGCGCCGCGCCGCGGCAATTTTGCAGTTCTGATTCCGGTTTTAGCTTAAATTAAATGACTTTGAGGGACAAAATGGTAATTTGACATGTAAATCTGGTAGGAGCATTAACTCTCCACCATACATCCATTTATTTCATTTTCATTTCCATTTTCTTTCCTATTTCTCTCCCAAAACACAAAACCCACCTAGCTTGATCTTGAGATTTGAAGTTGGAGATTTGTGAATCAAACCTAGGATCGAGATTTAAAGTTGTTCCTTGTGTCTCTAGCTACGCGTTGATAGTCTCGGTAAGTTCTAACTCTAAGTTTTGAGTTTTAATTGGTTAATGACTAGGGTTTAGGTTACTAGAGAATTGTATGACCCATTTGAGGGTAAAATGGGTGAGTTTGGGCTATGTCATTGTAATTAAACCCTAATACCTATAACCTAGGGTTTTGACCTTGTGATTTAAGGTTGTAAGTGTAAATTGGTGTGGTTAGTCACTAATACACTTTAAGAATTATGAAAGATGTGTTAATGGGTAAGTTTGACATAAAATGGGTCAAAATGTACTAGTTGACCTAATTAGATGAAATGGGTATGGATTACCCTAAGTTTTGTGTTAATTGAAGTTAATAGACTTTAATTCACTAGTCTTGGCCATTTATGGGCGGTTGTGAGTAGTTGGGTCATTTAATGCAAATTGGGTCATTAAATGCTCAAGTGGGTGTATTATGGTTAATTTCACTAGTTGTGAAATTGAATGTGAACTTAATGATTTAGGTACATTGCGTTGAAGCTCGGAAGTGCTAAATCATCATCCTTGTGTTAAGGTGAGTGGAATAATTATACGTTCATGTATATGGCGTGTTTATTTGTGAATGTTATGGTATGAACCATGTGCCGGTAGTGCCATAACATGTATGTGACGGATGTAGGATGTGAACCACGTGCCGGTAGCATCGAGTGTGAACCACGTGCTGGTAGCACTATAAAATGAGGCGTGAACCACGTGCCGGTAGCGTCAAAGTGTGAACCATGTGCCGGTAGCACTATAAAAGAGTGAGACTCAAATGCGTATGGTGTGAACCACGTGCCGGTAGCACCATAGCGTTATGGTTAACCATATTGTGTTGTGATTGGTTTAGCATTATATATATGGTGTTGAGTATATGCTAATGAGATTTTGTGTCAATGTACGACTTGTTGGTATTTCGGGTATGATTGACTTGCTATGTGAGTTACATGTTCGTACTAGGTATTTGGAATTTGTGATTGCAAATAGATAGGTTATATATATGTATGTATAACTATTGCATTCACTAAGCATTGCTTACCCTCTCGTTGTTTATCATTTTTATAGGTTCCGGCTAGGACAAGGGTAAGGGCATACGGTTGGATTAGTTGTCTCTCATTTGTGTTAACAGGGGATGCTTTTGGGATAGCTTTTGAAGTGGCCGAACGTTTTGGGTAGTTTAGCCCCAAACCATGCTCGAGTGTCGTTTGGATTATAAACTATCATTTGTTGTTGGTCAAACTTGTATCACATTCATTAATGGCCTTTGTACCTTTTTGTAAACATTAAACTCGTAGTATGTTTTGACGAATCATGTGGAATGGGTTACATATTTAATTGGCGCGTAAATGTGTATTATATAAAAAAAAAATATCGTACGGAGTACGGGTTGGGTTGTTTCAAGTGGTATCAGAGCATGGTCTAAGGGATTTAGGCGACTTGAGATAGGTGCCTAGACTTGGACTTTATTGTGTGAGCGCTTTATGCGGGACTTGTAGGACTTTGGGTCTAATCAGAATTATTAGTGCCTTGGTTTATGTAAACTAACCTTGTGCTAATTGTTTTGTATTGTGTTTAGCAATCATCAAGCAAGACGGACGTTGTACTAGCAAGTTAATGCGACGTGCTCGCGTAACAACGATTAGCTACCTTTGTTACGAGTGCAATTCGTGTCAAACGAGTAATGTACGACGATTGTTGAGCAAGATGGGGTAGTGTGGTACGCATGTATATACTTATGTGTTATGCTTTTCGTTCATGGTTTAACCCTTTCTGTTTTATAGAATGAAGACGAGAAACGGACCCGATCATGATAACAGAAGTACAAGCGAGGGTGTCAAATTTTTGGCTAAGGTTGAGGCCGTTTTTAAAAAGTTAAAAGCGAATTTTCTTACGGACGTCCGAAAGGTCTTCCAAGATTCGGTCGATGGGTAAGTGACCGATTTGATAAATGAACGAATGAAGGCCACTATTGAAGAGGCCCTTGATGCTAGAAACATTTATCCTCGCGGTGAAGGAGGTGAAGGAAGACGGGACTTCCACTACAAGAATTTCAAGGATACTCAACCTACGATGTTTAATGGGGTGAGGGATCCATTGAAAAGCACTTGTTGGATTTCCGATATCGAGGGAGCTTTCTGTACCGCGGAATGTCCTCCCGAGAAGAAGACGAGATATGGGTCTAGCATGTTACGTGAAGAAGGCAAGTTTTGGTGGGACGATAAAATCAATTTATATGGTAAAGAGCAATGTATGAGCTTGACATGGGAGGAGTTTAAGAAGGAATTCTTCCAAGAATATCGAACTTCTTCCGACCTTGATAGAATCCGGGACGAGTTGCATCATTTGCAACAAGGTTCAATGGACTTGGTTACTCTCAAGTCTACCTTTTTGGCAAAAACTCGTTTTTGCCCGGAATATGTTGGTGACGATCACAAGCTAATGAAGGATTTCTACCTTACCTTGAACGATGAGTTAAAGGGTAAGATTAGTCGGGGAATGGCTAAGACTTTTGAAGAGCTATTCGAGTTGGCTCAGGGTTTTGAACCGGAGGTTCCAAGGAAGAGTGATTTCACGTTTTCAAAGAGAAAGTTTGAAGGTTCGAGTCATTCGAACTTTTCAAATAAAAAGAATAAGAAAGGCTCTGAAAGCGTAAATAGAGTGAAGAAGGGTGCTTCCGGGGGTTTCGGGCCCACGTGTTTTAATTGTAAACAAAGGGGACACATGGCCCGTGATTGTACCAATGGCCCGAACAAATTCACTTGCTATAATTGTGGTAAGGAAGGACACCGAAAGTTAGAGTGTCCCGATTTGAACAACGATAATGTTAAAAGGCTAGAGAAGGCGGCGGGTACGGCTCGAGGGCGAAACTATTTGATGACAAACGACGAAGCCAAGCAATCCCACAATGTTGTCTCAGGTACTTTCATGGTTAACTCTAATCCGGCAAGGATTTTATTTGATAGCGGTGCAAATTTGTCGTTTGTATCTCCAAAATTTGTGCCTAAACTCGATAGACCGTTAGCTAAGTTAAGTCGTCTGATAGAAGTCGAAATAGCGAACGGCAAGACGGTGCTAGTGGTTGATGTGTGTAAGAATTGTGATGTCGTTTTTGGTGCCGAAAACTTTAAAATTGATCTTATCCCTATGACTTTGGGCGATTTTGATATCGTTGTTGGTATGAATTGGCTCGATCGAAATAAAGCCGATATTGCATGCCATGAAAAGCTTATACGTGTGAAGACCCCAAGGGGGGAGAGTTGATTATTCATGGCGATAGGCGAAGAAGACTTGTGCCGATATGTTCTTTTGCACGGGCACGTCGTTTTCTTGTTAGTGGTGGCATGGCTTTTCTTGCCCATGTTGTTGATACTCGTGACGAGCCACCACCTATTCGTGAAATTCTGGTGGTTAGCGAATTTGAAGACGTTTTTCCGGACGAGTTACCGGGTGTTCCGGCGGAAAGACAAGTTGAATTTCGCATTGAGTTGGTTCCAGGAGCTACTCCCATTGCTAAAACTCCTTATCGTTTAGCACCGACGGAAATGCAAGAATTGTTAAATCAAACCCAAGAGTTGCTTGAGAAGGGTTTTATTCGACTGAGTGCTTCGCCATGGGGCGCTCCGGTTTTATTCGTGAAAAAGAAGGATGGTAGTATGCGGATGTGCATCGATTACCGGGAGTTGAACAAAGTGACGATCAAGAATCGTTATCCATTGCCTCGGATTGATGATTTGTTTGACCAACTCCGAGGTGCAACGTATTTCTCTAAGATCGACCTATGGTCCGGCTATCACCAAATGCGGGTTCGTGAGGAAGACATAGAGAAAACGGCTTTTCGAACGCGTTATGGGCATTTTGAGTTTGTAGTTATGCCTTTTGGTCTTACGAATGCACCGGCGGCATTCATGGATTTTATGAACCGAGTGTGCCAACCCATGTTGGACAAGTCGGTGATTGTGTTCATTGATGACATACTAGTCTACTCGAAAAGTATGAACGAGCATGAACGTCATTTGCGTGATGTATTGAAGACATTACGAAAGGAGAAGTTGTATGCTAAGTTCTCAAAATGTGAATTTTGGCTAAGGGAGGTTCAATTCCTTGGCCACATTGTGAACAAAGATGGTATTCAAGTAGATCCGGGAAAGATAGAGACGGTGAAGAGTTGGAGACAACCGACTACGCCTACGGAGGTCCGAAGTTTTCTCGGATTGGCCGGTTATTATCGTCGATTTATCCAAGACTTTTCTAAGATCGCTTCTTCATTGACGAAATTGACAAGGAAGAACGTGAGGTTTGTTTGAGAGAACGAGCAAGAAATTGCTTTTAAATTGTTAAAAGAGAAGCTATGTCAAACTCCGGTGTTGGTTTTGCCGGAAGGGGTGGAAGACATGACGGTTTATTGTGATGCCTCGTTAAATGGACTCGGGTGTGTTCTAATGCAAAGAGGTAAAGTCATCGCTTATGCCTCTCGATAATTAAAGGAACACGAGACGAGATACCCGACTCATGATCTTGAGTTGGCGGCGGTTGTGCATGCGTTGAAAATTAGGCGCCATTACTTGTATGGTGTCAAGTGTACGATTTATTCGGATCATAAGAGTTTGAAACATCTCTTTAATCAACGAGATTTGAATTATCGTCAACGTAGGTGAATGGATGTGGTAAAAGACTATGATTTTGAGATACTTTATCATCCGGGCAAGGCGAATGTGGTCGCGAATGCGTTAAGTCGAAAGAGTCATCACCCGGCGTTACGATTGGGATTGTTACGTATGATTATTACTAACGATTTTCTTGAAAAACTTGGTGTGATTCAAATAGAGGCCTACGTTCACAACATGCATGCGGAGCAAATTGTGGGACAATCGGAGTTCATTACTATGGGCTCGCGGGGTTTGTTGTCTTTTCAAGGAAGAGTGTGGGTGCCTAAGATGGGTGATTATCGACAAGTGCTACTTGATGAAGCACATAATTCAAAGTATTCCATTCATCCGGGCACAACGAAAATGTATCTTGATTTAAGGAAAGATTATTGGTGGCCGGGCATGAAACGTGATGTTGTGAGGTATGTTGAACAATGTGTCACTTGTTTGCAAGTTAAGGCCGAGCACCAAAAACCGTATGGTAAGTTACAACCGTTAGAAATCCCGAAATGGAAATGGGAGCACATTACCATGGATTTCATCACAAAGTTGCCTAAAACGGCGAGAACCCAATTTGATTCGATTTGGGTTATAGTAGATCGATTGACGAAGAGTGCTTTGTTTCTTCCCATTAAGGAAGCGATATCGTCGGAGACTTTGGCTAAGTTGTTTATCAAGGAAGTTATCTCACGACACGGTGTTCCTATATCTATTATTTTGGATCGAGATACCCGTTTTATATCTCGGTTTTGGGAAAAGTTTCATGAAGATATGGGTACGCAATTGAAATTGAGCACGGCGTATCATCCTCAAACGGACGGTCAAACCGAATGTACGAATCAAACTTTGGAGGATATGTTACGGGCGTGTATTATCGATTTTGGTGGTAGTTGGGACGAGCACTTACCTTTGGTGGAATTCTCGTACAATAATAGCTATCATACTAGTATTGGGATGCCATCTTATGAGATGCTTTATGGGCGTAGGTGTCGAACCCCAATTTGTTGGGGTGAAGTAGGACAAAAGGAAATCGGGAGTACCAATTTGGTTTTAGAGACGAATAGCAAGATTGATGTGATTCGAGAGCATTTGAAAAAGGCTCAAGATAGGCAAAAATCTTATGCCGATAAACGTAGACGAACGATCGAATTTCAAGAAGGTGACATGGTGATGCTCAAAGTTTCGCCATGTAAGGGTATTATTCGGTTTCGGAAATGAGGAAAGTTAGCTCCTCGGTTTATTGGACCATTTAAGGTTTTAGCTCGTGTTGGTGAAGTCGCGTATCATTTGGAATTACCCGAAGAGCTTGCGGGGATCCATAATACATTTCATGTTTCCCATCTCCGTAAGTGTCTTGCAGATGATTCGTCTTGGGTGCCGTTAGACGAGATTGAGCTAAATAATAAGTTAGAGTATATCGAGGAACCGATTGCCATACTTGATGAGAAGGTCAAAAGGTTGAGACATAAAGAGGTTAGGACTTTTAAAGTTCAATGGCATCGTAGTAAGGGTTCCGAGTTTACTTGGGAGCCCGAAGAGTTTGTGTTGGTTTATCTTCCTTCTTGTCATGCGGCTTGGATCGCGAGGACGCGCTCCGATTCAAGTGGGGGAGAGTTGTAACATCCCGTTTTTCCTGTACATATCGAAAGGTACATACTTAATCATTTGTACGTATGTAACTCGTTGTTTATGTGTAATTGTGTATATATATATATATATATATATATATATATATATATATATATATATATATATATATATATATATATATATATATATATATATATATATATATATATATATATATATATATATATATATATGTATATATGTATGTACTTGTTATTGTGTGCGTAAATAAGTCTTAAAGGAGCTTCGGTTAGTGTTAAGTCTTGTGAGACTTAGATATGAGAGTTAGACGTGTATTGGAGGCTTGAACGAATTAATGTTGTGTAAAATGATTTTTGTGTTTAAGATGGTCGAGCTGACCAGATCGTGCCTTAAGCCGCGCCGCGACAAATGGGTCCGCGCCGCGGCAAAGCAAGCAAACCAGGATCATAAGTTGAGTTAAGAGTGGTGGTTTTTCCTTTGTAACGTCGCGCCGCAACATTTAGTGCCGCGCCGCGGCAATTCTGCAGTTCTGATTCCGGTTTTAGCTTAAATTAAATGACTTTGAGGGACAAAATGGTAATTTGACATGTAAATCTGGTAGGAGCATTAACTCTCCAGCACACATCCATTTATTTCATTTTCATTTCCATTTTCTTTCCTATTTCTCTCCCAAAACAAAAAACCCACCTAGCTTGATCTTGAGATTTGAAGTTGGAGATTTGTGAATCAAACCTAGGAGCGAGATTTAAAGTTGTTCCTTGTGTCTCTAGCTACGCGTTGATAGTCTCGATAAGTTCTAACTCTAAGTTTTGAGTTTTAATTGGTTAATGACTAGGGTTTGGGTTACTCGAGATTTGTATGACCCATTTGAGGGTAAAATGGGTGAGTTTGGGCTATGTCATTGTAATTAAACCCTAATACCCATAACCTAGGGTTTTGACCTTGTGATTTAAGGTTGTAAGTGTAAATTGGTGTGGTTAGTCACTAATACACTTAAAGAATTATGAAAGATGTGTTAATGGGTAAGTTTGACATAAAATGGGTCAAAATGTACTAGTTGACCTAATTAGATGAAATGGGTATGGATTACCCTAAGTTTTGTGTTAATTGAAGTTAATAGACTTTAATTCACTAGTCTTAGCCATTTATGGGCGGTTGTGAGTAGTTGGGTCATTTAATGCAAATTGGGTCATTAAATGCTCAAGTGGGTGTAGTATGGTTAATTTCACTAGTTGTGAAATTGAATGTGAACTTAATGATTTAGGTACATTGCGTTGAAGCTCGGAAGTGCTAAATCATCATCCTTGTGTTAAGGTGAGTGGAATAATTATACGTTCATGTATATGGCGTGTTTATTTGTGAATGTTATGGTATGAACCATGTGCCGGTAGTGCCATAACATGTATGTGACGGATATAGGATGTGAACCACGTGCCGGTAGCATCAAGTGTGAACCACGTGCCGGTAGCACTATAAAATGAGGCGTGAACCACGTGCCGGTAGCGTCAAAGTGTGAACCATGTGCCGGTAGCACTATAAAAGAGTGAGACTCAAATGCGTATGGTGTGAACCACGTGCCGGTAGCACCATAGCGTTATGGTTAACCATATTGTGTTGTGATTCGTTTAGCATTATATATATATATGGTGTTGAGTATATGCTAATGAGATTTTGTGTCAATGTACGACTTGTTGGTATTTCGGGTATGATTGACTTGCTATGTGAGTTACATGTTCGTACGAGGTATTTGGAATTTGTGATTGCAAATAGATGGGTTATATATATGTATGTATAACTATTGCATTCACTAAGCATTGCTTACCCTCTCGTTGTTTACCATTTTTATAGGTTCCGGCTTGGACAAGGGTAAGGGCATACGGTTGGATTAGTTGTCTCCCATTTGTGTTGACAGGGGATGCTTTTGGGATAGCTTTTGAAGTGGCCGAACGTTTTGGGTAGTTTAGCCCCAAACCATGCTCGAGTGTCTTTTGGATTATAAACTATCATTTGTTGTTGGTCAAACTTGTATCACATTCGTTAATGGCCTTTGTGCCTTTTTGTAAACATTAAACTCGTAGTATGTTTTGACGAATCGTGTGGAATGGGTTACATATTTAATTGGCGCGTAAATGTGTATTATATAAAAAAAAATTATCGTACGGAGTACGGGTTGGGTTGTTTCATGAACGTATTTGTTTCAATATGATTATAGATGGAATTAGAAGATAATATCAAATGATTGATTTATCAGATATATTGTATAATTACAAGTCTCTGTTAAGAGGTCCACTTTGATTTAGGAAACCTTTCCTTTTTAACGGTATTCGGAATAATTGGTAAAGTGAATTACAAGTAAGAACAAAAGTGTCAATTAACGGGAACTAGATAAGGGTTAGTGGAGACTCCTGTTTGATTTTCAATATATGCCTTACAATAATTTTCTCGTGACTATTGATAGGTTAATTACTAGGCTTTAATAATATCTTATCATTAAGAGTAAATAATTGAGATAATATTCGTCAACAAGATAAAACCATTTATCATGATAAGATGATTTCATACGTTTGATTTTTCTTTAGACTTAATCCTACGAGTCATGAAAAAACTAGAAGTTAAAACCTTGAAACCTGTTATGATTCTTATATGATGTTACTTTCTTAAACGAAAATGTTTTTCGATATAATAGACTTTTATTCTTAAGAACGTATTATGACATAACAACTTCTACTATTATAACATTTGTAATAAAATGATTTTTAATATAAAATAATTTGATTATTAAAATGTTTTTATGAATGTTTGTACATAAATGAATTATATTAATTTTAAACTTTAAAATACAAATGTTACGAAATAATATTTCTTATTAATTAAACGATTTCACAATATATAAGTTTTGAATATCATTTAGTGTTGAAAAACTATATAATATATTGTTAAATAGATATTTCAAATTAATATTTTGAAATGAAAATATATATATATATATATATATATATATATATATATATATATATATATATATTAACTTAGTCATAAAACGTTTTGATAATATGTATATACCACGAGACGATGATTTATAGAAGCAAATGACTAAAACATTCAAATGCATAAGTTACACTTCGTGTAATATAGTTTACTAATGATTTAAGTCTATATTTTGATAAGGGTACGAGTCACTAAACGTAAAACGCTAGTTTTCTAGGCATACGAAAATGAGTTCGAGAAACCGGAAACGGGACATAAGTCGAGTGACAACGTACGAGTCATTGGAACTAAATTTACAAGTTAACTTTGCAAGTACATATTATATAATATATAATTAATTATATAGATTATTAATTATTAAATTATATTTATTATTAATCGAGTGTCGGCAAGAGCAAATGATGGATACCAGCTGGAAACAAGTCCCATGCGATCGCATGGGCACTCCACACAACAGCCATGCGATCGCATGGCAAGTAAAGTGAGGCCAAGTCCTTAAAAGCTAGATTCGTTCTGATTTTTGAATTCATTTCCTCAAACTCCCTCGCATCTCTTTCTCTCTATACATATAAATTATATTATTATTATTATTATTATTATTATTATTATTATTATTATTATTATTATTATTATTATTATTATTATTAAGATTATTATTATTATTAATCTTAAATATTATTATTAGTAGTATTAGTGTTAGTATTAATATTATTATACATAAAATACAACGATGAGGTTCTACTCGCGTGTTTTCAAAAATGGGTTTTGAGAGGGACAGAGTAAAGGAAATTATGGGTTATAACTATGGAGGTGATGGGTATGATTCAGGGGTATGCTCGTGAAGTCAACCTAGTGTTTATCATCTCCGTTGCGTCTACGTACTTTCCTGCAATATTGAATCTCAATATTGATATGTGATCACTCATAACTTAACTTTTATATATTAATAATGTATCCCTGACTAGTGCTCGAGTATATAGGATTATGCATGCTTGTACGTTTGATATTGTCGTTAGATAGGTTATGTTGAATCTTGAATTAGATACATATGCTACTAGGATAAGGTATATGATATGCATGTCGTTGGAAAGCTAACGAAAAATCAATAACTTTTCATTTAGATATCGAATGGTTTCGATGAACGGATTAGAAGTTATAGTCAACTGAATTGTAGTATTATTGTTAAAATGATTATTATTACTATCGACGTTATTATCGTCGTTATTATTATTATCTAGTAATTATTATTATTATTATTATTATTATTATTATTATTATTATTATTATTATTATTATTATTATTATTATTATTATTATTATTATTATTATTATTATTATTATTATTATAATTATTAATATTATCATTATTAATATAAGTATTATTATTAAAAATTGTTATTTTCATTACTATTATTATTGCGATTACCATTAAAAATTATTAATATTATCATTATTATTATAATTATTAGTATTATCATTAAATATTATTATAATACTTATTAGTATCATTATCATTAAAACTAATATTATTATCACCTAATTATTTTGATTGCTATTATTACCATTATTACGAACGCGATATAAAAGATGACCAAAAGTTATTAAACAAATCGATTAGGAAATAATGAGTATAAGTATCATGATGAAATTAAAATATTATAAGATATTGATTTAGATAAAAATATCGTTTGCATTATTTTTTATCATTATTAAAAGTATTATTAATATTAAAACTATCATTTTTATTAAAATTATCATTTTTAATAAAAATATCATATTGAATAGAATTATTATTTTTATATAAAAAATATTATTAATTCAGTTAATATTAAAAAGTATTGTTATTGTTATCTTGATTAGAATTATCATTTTATCATAATTAATATCATCATTAGTAAATATAAATATTATTATTATTATTAGTAGAATAATTACTATTATTATTACTACAAAATAATACAACTTTTACTTATTATTATTAATAATATTATTTTATCAAATGGATATGTGATACAAAGATATTTTACTACGTGTAATATAAATACATTAATAATACCTATCATATTATTTTTATGATATTAAATGAACTTTATAAATTTTATTATTTAAGATATATATAAAAGTATATTTTTATTATATAAATTTTAATATAAAATTTTATTTATTAATAAATGAATTATATTAATTACTCTAATAAAATCTGTTAAAAATATTTAAATATGTAAAATGACTATATTTAAACTATATAATAATTATGTATAAATTTTTGGAAGTCATTTTGGTCAAGATAACTTTCGTTGACTTTTGCATAGTAGTCTCGAGCATTAGGATTGTGATACACTATGACCTGACCTAAATTGTTAGACAGATATTGACCAACTTATAAATATATATATATACTTAATATATGTTCGTGAATCCAAGGCCAACCTTGCATTGTTCAGTGCCGTCATTTGAATTATTACTACGAAATACAGTATCGTGAGTTTCATTACTCCCTTTTTAAATGCTTTTGCAATATATATTTTGGGACTAAGAATACATGCACTGCTTTTATAAATGTTTTACAAAATAGACACAAGTACTCGAAATTACATTCTATGTTGGATTATGAATACCGAATATCACCCTTTTAGCTTGGTAGCCTAAGAATTAGGGAACAGACACCCTAATTGACGCGAATCCTAAAGGTAGATCTACGGGCACTAAATCCCCCCATACTAGAAAATGGTATGCTTTAGTACTTTGAGTTGTTAATACAGATGGATTTCTGTTTTGGGGATATTCTATATGCATTTTGTTAATGTCGTTTACCAGGTGTTCAACATATGAATGAATTTTATCCAGATTGCTATATGCATGCATGACGTTTATGAAAAATGGAAATGAAATCTTGTGGTCTATTAAAATTATGGAAATGATTGATTATAATAAACTAATGAACTCACCAACCTTTTGGTTGACACTTTAAAGCATGTTTATTCTCAGGTATGAAAGAAATCTTCCGCTGTGCATTAGCTCATTTTAAAGATATTACTTGGAGTCATTCATGGCATATTTCAAAAGACGTTGAATTCAAGTCGTTGAGTGCAATAGAGATTATTATTAAGTAAATGACAGATTAGATCATTTATAGGTTGGATATTATGAAATGGTATGCATGTCTGTCAACTTTTGATGTAATGAAAGTTTGTCTTTAAAAACGAATGCAATGTTTGTAAAATGTATCATATAGAGGTCATATACCTCGCAATGTATCCATATGTTATTGTATTCGTCCTTATAGATTAGGACGGGTTGCTTCAATTGAGTGTGCAACATTTGAATCAATTTCATCGAGTTTTATAGACTTGTGCCTCCAAACCTCCATATGCGATCGCATGGGGATTGAGCTTTAGGGCCATGCGATTGCATGGTGCCCTTTTCCAGCTCACATCGCACTTCAATTCTTGCCGACACCCGATTTAAAATTATATATATAAATATATATTTAATCTATATAATTAATTAAATATTATATAGTATTTACGTGCATAGTAAATTTGTAATTTTGGTTCCGATGACTCGTACGTTGTCTCTCGACTTATGTTCCGGTTTCGGTTTCTCGAACGCATTTTCGTACGCTTAGAAAACTGGTACCTTATGTTTTGTGTAATGTACCTTTATAAATAACAAGACTCAAATCAATGAAAACTATCTCACTCAAAATGTAACTTATTCATTTGAGTGTTTTGGTCATTTGCTTCTTTTAATCAACGCCTCGTTATTTATCAAAGCATATTTAATAATATTAGTTTAAATCAAAATGTTTTATGACTAAGTTAATATATATATATATATATATATATATATATATATATATATATATATATATATATATATATATATATATATATATATATATATATATATATATATATATATATATATATATATATATATATCCATTTAGAATTATAAATTTATACAT
The DNA here is from genome assembly GCF_046630445.1 of Rutidosis leptorrhynchoides. Lineage (NCBI taxonomy): Eukaryota > Viridiplantae > Streptophyta > Magnoliopsida > Asterales > Asteraceae > Rutidosis > Rutidosis leptorrhynchoides. The sequence continues at coordinate 411,955,831 of NC_092336.1, forward strand.
AATATATATGTTTAAAATATTTATCTAATAATATGATATTTAGCTTTTCAAACTAATTATATTTCAAAGATTATTATATATAATCGTTTAAATAATAGAATTTACTATGTCGTATCACATTTACGTTTTTGAAAGACTATATATATAAATTTATAATATAAAGCTTTTATTAAATTCTTCTAATTCTATATAATCAATTTATCTTTATAAATAATAGATTACAATAACTCAGTTTTTGAAATCGTTTTCATACGTTTGAAAATAGATCAGTCGAATATTATGAAATCCAGTTCTCCAATAACTTTTACTTTCATCTTTAAATAATATTAAAGTTGAATAGTTGACGCATATAATTAGGACATCGAACAGGAAATCCACTACCCCTTGTCTAGTTCCCATTACATTGACACTTACCAATAATTCCGAATATCGTTAAAAATGAACGATTTCTCAAATCAACGTGGACCTCACAACAAAGACTCATAATCATACAATGCATCTGATAAATCAATCATTTGATATTATCTTTTAATTCCACCGATAAACATATTGAAACAAATATGTTCATGTAAAGTATTATACGTTTAATACCTTGTTAATATTCTCAAGTTATAATATATACATATATATAATCATATTCATTTATATAATAGTTCGTGAATCGTCGGAATTTGGTCGAGGTTAAATGAATGTATGAACAAAGTTTAAAATCCTTGAGATTCAACTTAGCAAACTTTACTTATCGTGTCAGAATAATATAAAGATAAAGTTTAAATTTGGTCGAAAATTTTTGGGTTGTCACAGTACCTACCCGTTAAAGAAATTTCATCTCGAAATTTGATCGAGGTCATCATGGTTAACAATAAAAATGTTTTCATGACTCATACGAGCTGAGGATTTAAGTTTTATCATCAGTGAGTAGTATGGATAAATCAATTTGATTTTATGAAGAGTACGAGTGAAGTTATCACAAAAGAGTGAAATGAGTAAAATAAAGTTTCGTCATATCTTTTGACGTAGATAAGGTTGATTTCTGGAGTTCAAGGGATTTGGAGAAAATCTTCGTAATAAGATTTGATTCTTCGGTAAATAAGGAAATTGTGATCTTCTTTGGTTAAATGCAATAATCTATTTTGATTGCTCTGCCAGATATTTTACTATATATCCACTGCCTTCGTTTCTTTATTTCCATAGCTCTCACCTTCCATTCTTCTTCCCTCAATTCAAATTTTAAAGCATTCATCAATATGCTCCATCCATTTTTAATTCTTGATATACTCCTAACTTGCATATCTATCGTTCTTCTTTTTCATCTGCCACCGGAGGAATCTATTCACTTCTACTATACTCTTGGTTTTATAGTGTTTTTAGTTCTCCCGTGTCTTTACGTTGCAATACTTATTGATATACACGGTTTGTAATTTATGCGCTGTTGTCAGGCTTTATATCTTTTCTTATTTTTCGGAGTCCCTGCTCTTGTCTTTCTATAATCATTGACATCCACAGTTAATGCTCTCTCTTATTTGCTGCGATTTATACTCCCATTTCTAATTCGGAGCTTCATGCTATGTTTTCTCTTCTATCCATTAAGCACAGTAAGTAATGGTCCAGAATTCATAGGTATGGAGTTTCGAATGAACATGGCTAATGTTTTAAGAGAGAAATTGTAATGGCACAATCTTGATTGGTTAAATTACCAGAATTCAAGAGAAAAGATAGAACTATCAAGAAATTATGTTCATGATATGTTTATATACTAGATAGAATATAAGAGTCTTGTAATATAGCACATGATGACGTTATGAACTGTGAATCATCACGTTCCATTTAGAAACTCAACATGACTTACTGTAATATAATCACATTGATCAAGTGTCATTATATTATACTAACTCATGCTTCAGTTCCCAACACTTCTTCAAAAACATTCATATTTTATATTCGAATTTTTCATAATTTAGAAACTAAAACAGTTTCTTTTATGATATAACACAGATAGCGTGAAGAAATGAATAATTTCATATAAGAATAGTTATGAAAATATCTTCAGAAATATCGAGGATATTTATAATGAAAGATATGATGATATCTTAGAATTTCTAACGTCGATGGATGATGATGAAGATTTGTCCGTAAAGGTTTAGAGTCAGGAGCAAGGTATTCGTTAATGACTTCAGCAGGCACTGAATCATTTGGATTCTTTGAAGGCAGGTTTTGTCTTTATGATTTATCCACAGCCTCCTTCATGGTTTGTTCAATCCTTTTTCTAGTTCCAAGCCTTCTCTTTTTCTGAGCTTTGCCAACACACTATTCTTTATCATCAAACCTTTGGCTGTTAAGGTCGTTTACAGTTTTTGCTGCTTCATCAGCATTTTTCAAAATTTCGAGAACTAGTTCGCAGTTTAGGGTGTTTTTCAGAAACTTCACATTCGAAGTATGTGAGTCTTGAAGATAGACGTTATATGTATATATATATAATTGTTGGCATAGAATTGTTGCAAAATTTTGAGAATAATGATTCCAGCTTTTTTGGTATGGCAACTACCGTTACAAGATGCAGATGAGTACATGATAGGGTTTCAATGAATAAGTATAGTGATTTTTCGGAGAGACTTAAGTCAAAGGGTAACGAAGTTGTTGATACGTTTACTGTTAATATGGTGGAATGTAAAAGTTTCTCTGGTAACAATGGCGAAAGGGCAACGTATATATCGAAGTTATAATAAGACTAATCCGGATGAAAAGTCGAAATTGATTTTGCTGGAGGTGTGACAAAATTGGCTATTTTTGAAAGGAATTGCAAAGTTATTTTTGCTAATAAATGCCAAAGGGTCTGACACGGATACGTGTTAAACTATGACTTTGGTTTCGAGAGTTTTTCAGGTGCAAGACTGTGGTAATATGTGGTTGGATCGTCATCTCGATTGTTCATTATTTGAAGTGTCTTCAGGAATTTCGAAAGGTTTGAACACATATTGTAATCGTTAATATACATATGATGTTCTAGAATTTTGAATAATACGAATATTTTTCTGGGTAGAAGTGATGTTCTAGCACAATTCTGAAGTCAAAGTATAGCTTTGAAAGATGTAGAGATTTAAGAGTGATGTCTCCTGTTGAGTCTTGACTTGGATTCGGATCTGTCAAAATTAGAATATGAAATTGAAATTGGATGAGAAAGTTGTTTTGATTTCTATGAAAGAATGTATGTCGTTATGAAAGTAGTGAGTATAGTTGATGATTGCTGAATCAGATTCGCATAATGTAACATATTAATTGTGAATTTATATATCTCTCGGGTATTACCTACCCGTTAAAAGTTTCACAAGTTAATATTTTGTACAAGAGAATTTTATTACAGTCTTTATAAAAATATGTGTATATTTTCTTCAGATGTAATACAGATTTAATGAGTTAATATTAAATTAAACTCACATTTTTTTTGGCTGGAACTAGAAATGAATAATCTCTAAAACAATAGAGATTACATAATCTTCGCGGAATATTTCACTAATGTAATCAATACTTTATTATTTATTCTTATTGGCATTTTCTTGGTGACAGATGTTGATGCTTGTGAATTCTTGCGAACTTCGTAAGATATGAATGATGTTCTCTAGAAAGTTTCGAGTATTTAGAAAGTGTAAAATCAAACATGTAATTGAATAATACACTTAGTTTATTATGAAACGTTCATTGAGTTGAAATAGAGATCGTAGTTAACGAGGGTTAAGTTGTTAAGGAAGGATGTACATCTTAGCATATTAGTAATATGAATTCAACCGAGTAGTATCTACCCTTATTTAATTTTAATTCATACATAATAGCTTAGTACAAAAAGATTTATTTTGATCTCAAAATTCATATATATATATATATATATATATATATATATATATATATATATATATATATATATATATATATATATATATATATATAATATACATATAATTTCTTCAGAGGGAATGAGTTAATACTTCAATCTCGTTGATACAATATACGCGTTGTTGATTAGTGATGATGTTTGCGGTGATTATGAATCTGGCGGAGCTTGTGATGTTGCAGATGATGCTGATTTTGACGATGCTGATGGCACTGACTGTGCTGGTGATGCTGACGGTACTGTTGATGCTGCTGGTAAAATAAGTCTAACTTGTAATTCATGCACTATCCTTGTCAGGGTTTTTACTCTTTCTTTTATCATCTCGGTCCACACATCTGATTTATGGTTAAGGCTAGAATACATAATCTCTAAAACCTTAGAGATTACATAATCACCGTAGAATGTTTCTCCAATGAAGTTATGAGGCATTACTTCATCGGTTATTGTTGCTGCTACTTCTTGATAACTATGGTGCGTATGACGTTGATGCTCGGGGTGTAGGTTGTGATGTTGAAGTGTGGGATGCGGATGTTGATGTTGGTGGTGATGATGGTATTGTTGGTGTTGATGATGGTGGTACTGGTGTTGTTGATGGTGCCTGTAATCTTTGCACCGTATTCTCCAAAGCCTGTACTCGAGCGCGAAGCTCGTTGACTTCTTCTATTACACCGGGATGATTGGTGGTTCAGACGAGCAGGTGAATAAGATTTAGAAATTGAGATAATATATAATCGTGCCGAGATACTTTGGAAATGAGGGAGAAAATGGTGTCTCGACAGGTTCGCCGGTAAATGCTTCAGGTTCTTCGCCAAGAGGGAAATGTGGTGGATGGAAGGGATCACCTTCTTCTTGTCTCCAATGATTAAGTAGGCTGTGAACCAATCCCCAATTCATCCAGAATAGATGATGGCTGATTGGTTGATCCATTCCGATCACACTGCTTTCGGAGCATAAGTGAAACTCCATATCAGAATCCGAGGAACTTGAACTAGTTGAGGGGTTCATCTCGTACAATTAAATAAAGGATTTTTCGATATGAAATGATTTCCTGCTATCAGATGGTATTCTAATTACATAGAATATCTATATATATAGAACAAAAGATTCCATAGATTACGGAGGAATTTACAGAATATGTCAGGCAAAGTTTACAGTAACAGATACGCTAAGATATGAATTTTGTGTATACACTATTCATGTAATCAATGCAGTAAGATGTGTCTAGACTAAGAATGATAAGCATGTAATTTTTCTGACATAAATGACAAGCAAAACTTTTGACATGCAGACTCGGTCGAAGTTCAGACTCATTAATGCATCTTAATATCTATCAGTTAGACACACTAATGCAAGACCTGGTTCGCTAAGACCACCGCTCTGATACCACATGAGACGACCCGTCCTAATCCATAAGGACGAATACTATAACATATGGTAACATGCGAGGTATTTGACCTCTATATGATACATTTTACAACCATTGCATTCGTTTTTAAAAGATAAACTTTCATTACATCAAAAATTGACAGGCATGCATACTATTTCATAATATCCAACTATGAATGACCTAATCTATCATTTACTTAATAATAATCTTTATTGAACTCAACAACTTGAATGCAACGTCTTTTGAAATATGTCATGAATGACTCCAAGTAATATCTTTAAAATGAGCAAATGCCCAGCGGAAGATTTCTTTAATACCTGAGAATAAACATGCTTTCAAATATCAACCAAAAGGTTGGTGAGTTCATTAGTTTATCATAAACAATCATTTCCATTAATTTAATAGACCACAAGATTTTCATTTCCATTTCTCATAAACATCATCTCATATCAGGCATTTCGCACTGCATAGAGATAAAAATCATTCAAATGGTGAACGCTTTATAACCAAACTAACAGGATGCATATAGAATATACCCATCATTCTGGGACTCTCATCGGATATGATAAATCGAAGTACTAAAGCATTCGTAACCCGAATGGGACTTGTCAAGGTCCATAGATCTATCTTTAGGATTCACGTCAATTAGGGGCCATTTCCCTAACTCTTAGGCTACTAAGCTAAAAAGGGGCATATTCGATTCGATAATCCAACCATAGAATGTAGTTTCGATTACTTGTGTCTATTTCATAAAACATTTATAAAAGCAGCGCATGTATTCTCAGTCCCAAAAATATATATTGCAAACGCATTTAAAAAGGGAGCAAATGAAACTCACAATACTGTATTTCGTAGTAAAAATACATATGACGTCATTGAACAAGTGCAAGGTTGGCCTCGGATTCACGAACCTTTATTAATTATATATATTTATATGTGGGTCAATATCTGTCTAACAATTTAGGTCAGGTCATAGTATATCACAATCCTAATGCTCGAGATCGATATGCAAAAGTCAACAAAAGTTCACTTGACCCAAAATGACCTCCAAAATATATACATGTTTATTATATAACTTAAATATAGTCATCAAATATATTTAAATATATTTATCAGATTTTATTAAAGTAAATACTACAAGTCATTTATTAATAAATAATAATGTATATTAAAATTTTATATATGACAAAAATATGTTTTTATATATGTTAAGTAATATAGTTTATATAGTTCACTTAATATCATAAAAATATAGTGGTATGTATTATTATATTACGTGTGGTAAAAATATCTTTGTATCACATATTTATTTGATAAGATAATATTGATAATAATAATAAATAAAAGTTGTATTATTTTGTAATAATAATAATTATTATTATTATTCTACTAATAACAATATTTATATTTATTAATGATGATAATAATTATGATAAAATAATAATTCTAATCATGATATTTTTAATAATTACGATACTTTTAATAATAATATTTTTATATAACAATAATAATTCTAAAAATGATAATTTTTAATAATAATACTAAAATGATAATAATAATGATATTTTATAATAATAATGATATTTCTATTAAAAATGATAATTTTAATAAAATGATAATTTTAATATTAATGATACTTTTAATAATAATAATAAAGATAAAAATAATAAAATTATTGTTTTGATAAAAATATTAATTATTTTAATAATAATAATAATAATAATAATAATAATAATAATAATAATAATAATAATAATAATAATAATAATAATAATAATAATAATAATAATAACGATAGTGATAATAATTACAACAACAATTTTTAATGATAGTACTTATATTAATAACGATAATGATAATAATAATTTTAATTATTAGATAATAATAATAATGACGATACCGATAACGATAATGATAACGATAACGACGATTGTAATAATAATAATCATTTTAATAATAATACTAAAATTAATGATAATTTAGTTGACTATATCTTTTAATCCGTTCATCGAAACCATATGCTTTCTAAATGAAAAGTTATTAATTTTTCGTCAGCTTTCCAACGACATGCATATCATATACCTTATCTCAGTAACATATGTACTAAATTCATGATTTATCATAAACTATATAACGACGAAAATAAACATTCAAGCACGCATAATCATATATACTCAAGCACTAGTCAGAGATACACTATTAATATATAAAAGATAAGATATGAATGCTCACGTATCAATATTGAGATTCAATATTGCAGGAAAGTACGTAGATGCAACGGAGATGATAAACACTAGTTTGACTCACGAGCAATACCCCCGAACCATATCTATAACTTCTATAGCTATAACCCATAATTTCCTTTGCTCTTTCCCACTCGCAAAACCCGTTTTGAAATAACTCGAACATACCCTCGTCGTAGTATTTTATGTAATAATAATAATAATACTAATACTAATACTACTAATAAAATATTTGGATTAATAATAATAATTACTAATAAAATAAATACGAAGCAATATGAAGATCAGAGGAGGAGATTGAGTGTGCAACATTTGAATCAATTTCGTCGAGTTTTATACACTTGTGCCACCAAACCTCCCCATGCAATCGCATAGGGATTGAGCTTTAGGGCCATGCGATCGCATGGTGCCTTTTTCCAGCTCACATCGCACTTCAATTCTTACCGACACCCAATTTAATATTATATATATAAATATATATTTAATCTATATAATTAATTAAATATTATATAATATTTACGTGCATAGTAAATTTGTAATTTTGGTTCCGATGACTCGTACATTGTCTCTCGACTTATGTTCAGTTTGGGTTTCTCGAACGCATTTTCGTACGCTTAGAAAACTGGTACCTTATGTTTTGTGTAATGTACCTTTATAAATAACAAGACTCAAATCAATGAAAACTATCTCAATCAAAATGTAACTTATTCATTTGAGTGTTTTGGTCATTTGCTTCTTTTAATCAATGCCTCGTTATTTATCAAAGCATATTTAATAATATTAGTTTAAATCAAAATGTTTTATGACTAAGTTAAAATATATATATATATATATATATATATATATATATATATATATATATATATATATATATATATATATATATATATATATAATTATAAATTTATACAGAATATATATGTTTGAAATACTTATCTAATAATATGATATTTATCTTTTCAAACTAATTATATTTCAAAGATTATTATATATAATCGTTTAAATAATAGAATTTACTATGTTGTATCACGTTTACGTTTTTGAAACACTATATATATAATTTTATAATATAAAGCTTTTATTAAATTCTTCTAATTCTATATAATCAATTTATCTTTATAAATAATATATTACAATAACTCCATTTTTGAAATCGTTTTCATACGTTTGAAAATAGATCAGTCGAATATTATGAAATCCAGTTCTCCAATAACTTTACTTTCATCTTTAAATAATATTAAAGTTGAATAGTTGACGCATATAAATAGGACATCGAACAGGAAATCCACTACCCCTTGTCTAGTTCCCGTTACATTAACACTTATCAATAATTCCGAATATCGTTAAAAATGAACGATTTCTCAAATCAACGTGGACCTCACAACAAAGACTCATAATCATACAATGCATCTGATAAATTAATCATTTGATATTATCTTTTAATTTCACTGATAAACATAATGAAACAAATACGTTCATGTAAAGTATTATACGTTTAATACCTTGTTAATATTCTCAAGTTATAATATATACATATATATAATCATATTCATTTATATAATAGTTCATGAATCGTCAGAATTTGGTGGAGGTTAAATGAATGTATGAACACAGTTTAAAATCCTTGAGATTCAACTTAACAAACTTTACTTATCGTGTCAGAATAATATAAAGATAAAGTTTAAATTTGGTCGAAAATTTCCAGGTTGTCACATTATACATAATTTTACTCGCGGTATCTTGTTCTTTTGGGAATAAATTTATGAAGATTGAAGACTTTGATTCGTGGTTATGATAAAAATGATGGTTTCAGCTTAATGAGTCTTCGTGTTGGTATTTTGGACAATTTCAGTATGTTTTGGGCATCAAGTGATCAAGTTATGTGAAAATCCAAGTGGAAAAGTCGAGCTGTTGTTGCTGTGTCATCTCGCGGTCGCTAGACCTTAAATCGCGGTCAAGATTCACCTTATTACGGCTGCGAGGTTTAGTTTACGAGGGCGATTCATCAAAAGAACATGGGTCAAATGATGTTCAGTTTCGTGATCGCAACACAACAAATCGGGGTCGCGAGGGAGTCTATTGCAGTCGCGAGAAGGCCTATTGCGGGCGCGAAATCCAAGGTCGGCAACAACATTATTTACTCCAATAAATAGGATTTTAACCTCAAAACTCTCATTCAGTTTTTATGTTACGAATATTTTAGTTAGGGTTCTGAATTTTACAGCTTTCTATGGTATTTTGGAGCATCTAAACACAAGGATTTCAATTGTTAATCATTGGTGAACTCTTATCTTTTATTTAATCTTTACAATGGTTGATATTTGTTTATCCCTTTTCTTTTGTGCTTTGATTATCATTATGAGTAGTTAAATTCCTAGCATTCACTTAGATGATTGAATCTAGGTGAAGGATTGCTTGATCTTTTGTATGTATTACTAATTGCTCTTGATCATGATTCTAAATTACTCCCATTAATTAATCCCGTTAATTACTTGTCTGTTGGTTGATTTAACGAGATTTGCTAGATTGATTAATTTATCTAGGTTATTGAGAAATAATTAGTTAGGTTGAATTGCATGCGGGACACCAGTGTAATTAGACTAGTATTTAATCCCATCAATTGAGTAGGTAATTGTGAAGCCTAAGGAGGGACACTGATTTACCCTTCAACTGAATCACCATCTTGAGTAGTTATAACCAGTGTTGCAAAAGTCGGCCAACTTGGCCGATGCGTCGTTGCTAAAAAGTCGGTCAAAGGTAAAAAGTCGTTCAAAGTCGAAAAAAGTCGTTCAAATTCCGAAAAATTCGGTCAAAGTCAGTCAAATTCGGTCAATTTTTTTGTAATATTGTTAATAAACTGGTAATTGTTCATGTTTATTGTAATATTATTATATTTTAAAATTTGATCTATATAATATTATATATAAATAATATATAATATTATTTATATATAATATTATATAATAATATAATATTATATTACTCAACGTTACTCAACGGCCGTTGCGTCCGACGCGTCATTTTTTAGGCATGACTGATGCGTCCCCGACTCGCGTCTTTTACAACCTTGGTTATAACTGATTGATTGTGTTCTTCAGAAGCGTGCGGGAAACCAACGTGAAAAACTGACACTTTCATGATATAATTAGTATCTAAGTAAGGGACACCAGCTTATCTTACTAATTGATTAATGAACTAGGTTAACGAGAGTTATACTTAGGGATTTAATTACATTGTTCTTAATAAAATCAATTCGGAACATAGGGAATTGAATCTAAGTGAATACCCCTTTATCTATTTGAAATTCGTATTTGTTTTCTTTGCTTTAATTAGTTTTAAATCAAAACCCCCATTTTTACAAATCAAATCTTAAGAATAATTATTAGTTTTCATATCCTAAACTCTGCTCTCTATGGATGAATTCGTAAGTATCTTACAATAAGATTAGGTGTGTCTAAAGCATATCAGTAGGTTAACCCTAGCTAAGTCGGTTCTCGATGGCTTGCCCTTGTATTATTTCTCACTCTGTCATGCTCACGTGTGTGATAATATTTCTTGAGAGATTGAGTCGTCGGGGTTGGTCATGTGATAAACATAAAATATGGGAGGACTAGGCAGATGGTGGTTGCTAGGCATTGGTGGTGGTTAAACATTGGGTTGTTGCAAGAGAAAAATTGGGCGTTGCTAGGCAGATGGTGGTGACATTTCCTTACCGAAAAAATTCCTAGTGGGTCAAAGTTATTACAAGTATCCATTGATCACATGGAAGTCTGCTTGCAAGTCTTCCTCCCATGTTGACTAATTGTTCTACTTGGAATGACATAGTTGCAACAGGTTACGAGATTGACAATGCATGTATATCGTTTACTAATTCTTTTCACAAGTGTATCGCTGATGGTGCGGCTACTTTTTTAGGACGAACCGTGGCTGCAACAGGGCATCATCTTAAAACAGAAATTTCCTAGGATTTACCGGCAAGAAGAAGTGAATGATATTCGCATAAAACATCGTCTTCAACAGATGGACAACGGCTGGGTTTTCAACTGTAACTGGCACAAAAGGCTATTTGGAAGAAAGTGCGTGAAGCTTGATGAATTAACTAACATGTTAGGATCCTTCATGATAGGTAACAGGAATGAAGATGCTTGGATCTAGAACTTATCAGATAAAGAATATTTCACAAAAAAGTTCTTTCATCATTAATCGATGCAAAGCTTTTGGTAGATCATTTGGGCAGCATTGAAACTCAAAGAAATTATTTGGTTCCGAAGAAAATTGAAATTTTCATTTGGTGTGCAAAGCTTCATAGGCTGCCGGTTTGTATCAAGTTAGAAAAACGGGGGATAGATCTCGACTCATTGAGGTGTCTTATTTGTAATGATGGTTTAGATTCTCCCGAACACAGTCTGTTTAAATGAAAAGAGTCAAGGACATTTGGGAGCAAGTATACAAATGTTGGAATCGTGGCTCTCTGTTATATATTAGGGTTGTAAGTAATGCTTTCGTTCCTGAAACGGTAATGACTCCGGATTGATCTTTGAATCGTGTGAACACTTTCCTAATCGAATATTTCGACCCTATTAGCCACGGGTTGCATGAAACTTCAATTGGGATAAGACAAAGATGAATTGATGCCTTGGCTAAAAGAAATCAACTCCACAATTGCAGAGAATATAGTTCTATTTGTATGTGTTGAAAGTGTGCTAGAAAGATTAAAAATCTGGAACCTTTTTCAAATACACAAAGGGTGTATTTATAACGGGTCAAAAGGTTTGATGAAAAGTCACAACCTTTAATTCATACCCATTAGTGACTTGGAAGTTAATATTCATGCATTTAGACTTAAAATGGTATAAAAACACATAAAAATCGCAATTAAATGCCCTGGAACAACCCCAAAATGTTTGGGGTTCAAATGTGCCTTTTGGGTTGAAAAGACACCTTTTCAGTGATTTCAGTGTTAAGCCGCGCCGCGGGCTAACATAGCACCACACTTCCAAACATGCCAAAACTCTCGACCTCAAAATCACACTTTAAACCGCGCCATGGGCCCAGGAGCCGCGCCGCGGGCTAACAAAGCACCACACTTCCAAACATGCCAAAACTCTCGACCTCAAAATTACGCTTTAAGCCGCGGCGCGGCCACAATTGCACCCTTTAAGCCGCGCCGCGAGCCCAGGAGCCGCGCCGCAGCTTAAAGCTACTGCACACCAAAAATTAATTTTAAGCTTATTTTCAAGCGTGTTTAGCCTTTCAAGTCGCGTTTAGCATTTCTAATGTTCCAAACATTATTTCCAAGCTCACAAACATAACCTCAAACCATTTTACACTTTACGAACGTGTACTCCACACTCCCCAAATCCGTGTAGCGTTTTAATGGTTCGATCACTTTTAACTTAGCAATCCAATCAACTAAAATGACGTTGGATCATGCTAAAATCACCAACAATTTCCCCCATTTTAGCATGATCCTTGATTACTAAAATTCCAACAAATAGATAACAAATGCATAAGTGTAAATATCACATGGATTGAATTTACACATAGTATATTACATGTGCAAGAATTTGAAAATCAGGGTGCTCTAATAGTTTGAACCCATCAATTCATTTGAAAACCTGTCGATAATATACACACTAGTTTCATACTTTCTACAATTAACCCGACACGTTAAAATCCATGTGCCCCAATCCTCTCATGAACATATCAAAAGCTAAGTCCCAAGCTTTCTTGAGGCGGCTTAACCTCATGTTCACATAGGTAGTTTTCCTTTAATCTTGCTCCCGCGATGCTTCAACCTTCTTTATCTCAAGGGTCCGAACACATACTTTGGGATCATATATTATGTGTGTTCCAATCTTCATATAGTAGGCTTTCCTCATTGAATTCAGTTCTTAACGTTGTACTAGAAGGGAATTGGGTATCCCACTATGGAAAATCTAAATGGACTTCAATCCCACAACATTAGCCAACTTTTGCACGCTTCCGGCTAATGCTTTTGTCAAGTGATTTAGTTAAATTATGTTGTAATCCAACAAAATCAACATACATCACTTCATTCGTGATAACCTCACGAAACACAATTTGTCTAAGGCATAAGTGTCTAGCTAGACTTTCACTTGTACATTCAAATACATGCCTTAGTCACGTGACATCCCATAACTAGGGATCACCATGAACTTTCATCTCATTCATTATGACTTCAATCAATTTTCTTTTTTTTTCTTTTTTTTTTTTTTGCAATCCTTTAAACCAACGATTTAACAAGTTCTTACTATACCATAAAAAACTTATGAGTACTCAAATCAATTGATTGATTAGTCCTTGCACATGTCCACTTTTCACAAATCATCAATGTAACCTATATATCATACACCCTTGATAATGTATCCATATTATCCTTGTGTACACAATTATTACCATTACATTAGGTAGTGAGACAATTGTCATAAACATACCCTAGTCAATCCACTTCTAAAACCAAGAAGTAATGACAACAAGTTTATGATATCCATAATCTCGACATCAACCTTTTAATCCAAGATACCCCATCTATACCAAGTGTTAAAAACCAACAACTTGTGGATGTATAATCCTCTTGATCACTAGTAAACTCAACACAATTTTAATATGCCTTAAGTATTTCACATTGTGAATTAAACCATAATTCATGGTTGGCTTTTACAAGTATTGAAATACTTAAGTCTCATCACAATGAATTCCACTAGATTATGCTTAATCTTTTCATCATGCTATATTGGTCGCTTGATGTAATCACATACACCATACCACCAATTTCCAAGGCATACCGATACTCTAAAACAATTAAGCAACATCTAATCCTTCATATTAAAACATATTAGTTTCACTTACCTGTACCATCTTGATAAACATTAAACGATTTATGAACATATCTCATCAATGAATAAATATTTCACGGACATTTATTTGGTAACAAAATAGTCACTTCATAATAATACAATATTGTTTTTAGACTTAACCAACATATTATTATCACCCGCTAAATAACCTAACAATTGTTACCCATTGTCTTACCAACAATCATAATATCCACAACCATAGTGGGTTGTTCATGCCAATATTCAAAGAATATACAAACATCCATGGAGATTTCCATGTTAATTTCCAAAGAATATAGTAACACATTCTTTAATGACATTACATAATCATGCATAATTGTATCAACACATTCACTTCAAATATGAAATAAATTAAAGACACAACATTTAAATAGTTTCTATGTGTCAACATGCATACATATTATAAATCATGATTTTAACCATGTATGAAATCATTATAATATACATGCAATCATGATCACAACTCTTCATGTCATTTCATTTACATATATATGCCCATAATTTAACCAATTATAATTTTACCATCATGAACACTGCTTATCTTCAACAGATTCCAATATGTGGCCACCAACTTATTCCATATTATTAATAAAATAATATGTTCATTCTGACATCAAACCCCATGTCAAACATTTGATCAATATGCAAATGTATCCCATGCATTCACTCATATACAAAATTTCATGATCAAATGTAATGGCCAACATATCTCATTAAGTGTACATATCCAAACCCAATCAAACTAGATTGGATTAACAATTAATTCATGCATGCCTAAATATAAAACCATGAATTTAATGTATGGAATAAATCATACAAATTCTATCATCCATTCATGCCAACATAGGTTCATGATCAAGTTATTTCATATGATGAATCTTTGAATTAAATCATCATTATTTCATGCAATTCATTCATCATGCATTTCTATTTATCAAAATTATGACAACAAAAATAAATAAGATGAATGAAAATTATGTACTTGTCATGAAGATTCAACCAAAGTGTAGAGAAGACACATGAATCTTCAACCTATCATCTTGATGATTAATTTCCTTTATGTACATCCAATAGGAAGCCCATAAATCCATCAAAATTTTTGAAATCAACACAATTCAATTCCTTCAAACTTCACACCAAATTGGAAGTCATTTCTTTCACCGTTTCTCCGGACATAGTAATCACAATTATTTGATTAGAATGTTATATATTGGGGTTGTAAGTAATGGATTCGTGCCTGAAACAGTAATGACTCCGGATTGATCTTTGAATCGTATGAACACTTTCCTAATCGAATATTTCGACCCTATTAGCCACGGGTTGCACGAAATTTCAATTGGGATAAGACAAAGATGAATTGATGTCTTGGCTAAAAGAAATCAACTCTACAATTGCAGAGAATATAGTTCTATTTTTATGTGTTGAAAGTGTGCTAGAAAGATTAAAAAATCTGGAACCTTTTTCAAATACACAAAGGGTGTATTTATAACGGGTCAAAAGGTTTGATGAAAAGTCACAACCTTTGATTCATACCCATTAGTGACTTAGAAGTTGATATTCATGCATTTAGACTTAAAATGGTCTAAAAACACAGAAAAACTGCAATTAAATGCCCCGGAACAACCCCAAAACGTTTGGGGTTCAAATGTGCCTTTTAGGTTGAAAAGACACCTTTTCAGCGATTTCAGTGTTAAGCCGCGCTGCGGGCTAACAAAGCACCGCACTTCCAAACATGCCAAAACTCTCGACCTCAAAATCACGCTTTAAGCCGCGCCGCGGGCCCAGGAGCCGAGCCGCGACCAAAATTTCACCCTTTAAGCCGCGCCGCGGGCCAAGGAGCCGCGCCGCGGCTTAAAGCTACTGCACACCAAAAATTAATTTTAAGCTTATTTTCAAGCGTGTTTAGCCTTTCAAGTCGCGTTTCGCATTTCTAATGTTCCAAACATTATTTTCAAGCTCACTAACATAACCTCAAACCATTTTACACTTTATGAACGTGTACTTGACACTCCCCGAATCCGTGTAGCGTTTCAATGGTTCGATCACTTTCAACTTAGCAATCCAATCAACTAAATTGACGTTGAATCATGCTAAAATCACCAACACTCTCTTCCTAATCTGTCTTTCGAGGATATATTTCAAGGAAATTATAATAATGCCAATTCAGTTTTGGGCCACCAAATTTGGCATGCGGTCGAGTTTGTTTGTAGTTATTTTATTTGGAAGAACCGAAAGTCGAAGGTATTCAACAATAAAAGCTGGAACGGTCTGTTAGCCCTTAACGATATACTAGTGAGAAGTTTCGAATGCATCGCGAGAAAAGTTCTTATGGGAAGCCCTAGTCATTGTATATATTCATATTCCTGCTGCTTACTCTGCAGCCAATATCTTTCTGTTTCAAAGCTCCTCCCTTTATTCATTTAGCTATTTTAGGTCAGTGGGCTATTGTGCCCAATTCGTAGTTTGTGTTTGTTTCTTTCCTCAAAATTTTGTATTCTTTGTTTTAGTGCTTTTTATATATTATAGTTTTTGGTTTCAAAAAAAAAAAAAAAAAAAAAGAAACGAGTTACTCATATTGATGTTTCACCAAGTTCAAGGTATCTTAAAAATTAAAATGTCACAATATTGCTACTACTAAGATATATATATATATATATATATATATATATATATATATATATATATATATATATATATGTATATATATATATATATATATATATATATATATATATATATATATATATATATATATATATATATATATATATATATATATATATATAGAGAGAGAGAGAGGGGGGGGGGGGGAGGGGGGGGAATTCAGTGAGAATTTTTTTAGTGTGAAAACTCTAGGAACTTTAAATACACCCCAAAATATACTGAAATTCGAACAAAAAATTTGGCGGCCAAACAAAGATACAGGAATTCGAACAAAAAAAAATACGCGGGCGAACATAAATATATGAGTCGAACAAAAAATTAATTGCATGTTACATGTCTATTTGGTTCTACAAAAATTGTAGAACACAAATTCGTTCGAATTGGGGCAAAATTCATAAGGGCGAACAAAAAGTTCGTCGGGCGAACAAAAAAAAGGTATTCGAGCAAAAATTCAGATGCATGTTCTACAATTTTATAACACAGAAATGTAGAACAACATGTTCTACATGCTGTTCTACAAAAATGTAGAACATGCATCTGATATTTTGGTTCGCCCCTCAATTTTTTGTTAGTCCGCCAAATTTTTTTGTTTGAATTTCTTTTTTTTTATTCGTCCTTCTTTAGTTCTCAGAGTTCTCAATCTCAAAAAGTTCTCATTTGATCCTTCGACTATATATATATATATATATATATATATATATATATATATATATATATATATATATATATATATAAGGTGAGGATCCATGGAGAACCAAAGGTAGTAGAGAACCCATGGAACTCGTGCAGATTGAGTCAATCTGCTGCAGATTGACTTTTTTTTTTTGCAGATTTTTTCTTTGCAGATTGACTTTTTGTGTGCAGATTGAGTCAATCTACGTGCAGATTGACTTTTTTTACAATTTTTTTTTTGCAGATTGACTTTTTTCTGTGCATATTGACTTTTTTTGTGCAGATTGAGTCAATCTGCGTTTTTTTGCGGTTTTTTTTTTTTTGCAGATCAACTTTTTTTTCTGTGCAGATTGACCTTTTTGTGTGCAGATTGAGTCAATCTGCGTTTTTTTGCAGTTTTTTATTTTTTATTTTTTTGCAGATCAACTTTTTTTCTGTCCAGATTGACTTTTTTTGTGCAGATTGAGTCAATCTGCGTGCAGATTGACTTTTTTGCAGTTTTTTTTTTGCAGACTGACTTTTTTTTATCTGTGCAGATTGACTGTTTTTTTTCAGTTTTTTTTTTTTCCATAGTTTGAAGCTCAATCTCCACATAGATTGAAGTTCAATCTATGGGTTCTATGGGTTCTCTACATACTCTAATTCTCTAGGATCCTTTCACTATATATATATATATATATATATATATATATATATATATATATATATATATATATATATATATATATATATATAGTTGAGCATATATACGATTTCTTTGACTAATATTACAAGGATAGACTGATAGTAGTTGTTTGACTTTTTTAATCATATATATGTATCACAATTTGGGAATGATCTCAAAGGAAAATAGTTTTGGTTCAAAATGTAAACGATCTATAATAATCTATTGTTAAGAATATAATACATAATTTAATTTATTTAACCAAAAAAATTCACCCAAGTTTTTTTACAAACTTTATTTTTTTTCGTCGCGAGTTAGGTTTCTCCGTTATCACCGTTCAACTCGAAATAAATTTACGAACAAAATGCAACTAATTATATTCAAAATGAAGCTTCTTTTTTGACATGTGACATATATACGTTTTATATAAGAGTTATTATTTATTAATAACATAGATAAATATAACTTAAATTTTACTAACGTGTTTTCATTTGAAACGTTTCATGATAAATTTTCAATAGACTCATATTTTCTTTAAATATTGCGTACTATATAATTCTTGTATAATTAAAAAGATATTAATGGTGATAAATAAATAAAAAATGTAGACAGTACGTTAAGTTATTAACACCATGTAAAATCACTTTTAAAATTTGTTAACACCACGGGCTCTTAAACTTAAAAGAACTTTTAAAATTTATCAATACCACGAGCTCTTAAACTCAAAAAATAATTATTTAAAAAAATCAATTAATTTTGCACGATTATTTTACCCACCGTGCAAAAACCTAAATGTTTTATAAAAATTAATTCTGCACGATTTTTTACGTACCCGTGTACGCACGGGCTCTAAAACCTAGTGTGTGTGTGTGTGTGTGTATATATATATATATATATATATATATATATATATATATATATATATATATATATATATATATATAGGCGCAGGTAGCTTGCTTCCAAGCCTTGCCTTATATGATAGTTGTGGCCATGGCCCGAAGGAGCCTTAAGCACTTGTACAATGCTTCAAGTCATATATATATATATATATATATATATATATATATATATATATATATATATATATATATATATATATATATATAATGGTAGGATCAATGGGGAAGTAATCAATTTGGGGGAGCGGGGGGAAGCAATTTTTTTTTTATTTATGAAAAAACTTTGTTCACGAACATTATAGATTGGATTAAAATATGAACATTTAAAAAAGACACTTTGTGATAAATATTTTTATTTTGGCAGAAAAATGCTCGAACAAATAATATATAACAATTATCGTGTTTTTCGAGAGTATTTTGAGGCTTTAGAAATTAGAGTTTAGTTATTAGGGTTTAGAAATTTGGGGTTTAGGGTTTAGATTTAGGATTTAGATTGAGTTTTTAACACGAAAAGTTTAGGGTTTTGGGTTTAGAGACTAAACCCAAAATACTAAACCCAAAATCCTAAACCCTAAACTCTAAATCGGGCTAAATTTTTACAAAAAGTACTTCACAAAACATGAAGAAAAAAAACGTTAGAAGATTAACATTTTCACGATCAATATTATCATGAATGTTATTTTTGTCGATCGTTTTCCGCCTAAATAATAACATTCAACACGAAGTGTCTTTTTTAAATGTTCATATATATATATATATATATATATATATATATATATATATATATATATATATATATATATATATATATATATATATATATATATATATATATATATATATATATATATATATATATATATATATATATATATATATATATATATATATATATATATATGGGCATGATCAATGGGGAAGTAACCAATCGGGGGGAAGCAAAATTTTTTATTTTTTTCGTTTTTTTGGAAATATTTTTTCAGGTATCAATATCACACGAAAATATGAATATTTAAAAAAGACACTTCGTGATGAATGTTATTATTTAGGCGGGAAAACGATCGACAAAAATAACATTCAAGAAAATATTGATCGTGAACAATGTAAACGTTTTTTTCATGTTTTGTGAAGTAAAAATTTAGCCCGATTTAGAGTTTAGGGTTTTGAGTTTAGGGTTTAGTGTTTAGGGTTTAGCCCATAAATCCAAAACCCAAAACTCTAAACCTTAAACCCTAAACTCTAAACCGTTCGTGTTAAAAACTCAATCTAAATCTTAAATCTAAACCCTAAACCCTAAATTTCTAAACCCTAATATCTAAACCCTATAAACTCTAATATCTAAATCTTAATATTTAAAACCTCAACATACGCTCGAAAAACACGATAATTGTTACTCCCTCCGTCCCAATTTAATAGTCCACAGACAAAATGGCACATAGTTTTAGGAAATTCCACTAACTTCATTTATCCACCAATGAAATATTTTCTCTCTCCAGATCCACCAATCAAATATCCTCTTTCCTTTCTATTTATGGAAGTGAACTATTAATTTGGGACATCCCAAAATAGAAAAAACAGGACTATCTAATTGGGACGGAGGTAGTATATATTAATTCTTCGAGTGTTTTTCCGCCAAAATAAAACATTTATCACAAAGGGTATTTATTAAATGTTCATATTTTCATCCAATATATAATGTTCGTGAACAAAGTTTTTTTAAAAAATAAAAAAAAAATCGCTTCCCCCCGATTGGTTACTTCCCTTTTGATCCTACCACTATATATATATATATATATATATATATATATATATATATATATATATATATATATATATATATATATATATATATATATATAAGGATACATTTTTTGGCAGAAGGAGGAAGCAAATATTTTTTTTTCTAATTTTTTTATAAACATTAAGATCACATGAAAATATTAACATTTAAAAAGACACTTTATGATAAATGTTATTATTTCAACAGAAACGCTCGACGAAATAACATTCATCAATAAATGTTATTCCTAATAATATTCATCGTGATGCATTTTATTCTTCGAGCATTTTTTTAGGGTTTAGATTTAGGATTTAAATTGTGTTCTTAACACAGACGGTTTGTAGCTTAGGGATTAGGGTTTTGGGTTTATGAACTAAACCCAAAACACTAAACCCCAAACCCTAAACTCTAAATCGGGCTAAATTTTGAAAACAACTTCACAAATGATGAAACAAAAACTCTCGAAGAATAACAAGCATCACGACGATGAATGTTATCAGGAATAACATTTATTGATGAATGTTATTTTCTTCGAGCGTTTTCTAATCAAAATAATACTCCTTCCGTCCCATATTAATAGTCCAGTATTCCATCTTAGGATGTACCAAATTAAAACTCCATTTCCAAAAATTGAAAAGGATAAAAAAAATTAAGTTCTATGATGCCTTTAATGTATGTGGATATAATGACACTTGATCAACGTAATTATAATATATAGGCCGAATCAATGGGAAAGTAACCAATCGGTGGGAAGCGGAGGGAAGCAAAATCTTTTTTTTCTTTGTTTTTTGAAAAAACTTTGTTCACGAAAATTATAGATTGGATGAAAATATGAACATTTAATAAATACACTTTGTAATAAATATTTTTATTTTGGCGGGAAAACGCTCGAAGAACTAATATATAACAATTGTCGTGTTTTTCAGCGTATGTTGAGGTTTTAGATATTAGGATTTAGTTATTAGGGTTTAGAAATTTAGGATTTAGAGTTTAGATTTAGGATTTAGATTGAGTTTTTAACACGAACGGTTTAGATTTTAGGGTTTAGGGTTTGGTGTTTTGGGTTTATGGAATAAACCCAAAACACCAAACCCTAAACCCTAAACCCTAAAATCTAAATCGGGCTAAATTTTACTTCACAAAACATGAAAAAAACGTTAACATTCTTTACGAACAATATTATCTTGAATGTTATTTTTGTCTATTGTTTTCCTGCCTAAATAATAACATTCATCTCGAAGCATCTTTTCTAAATGTTCATATTTTCGTGTTTTCTTGATGCCTGAAAAAAAAATTCCAAAAGAAAATGAAAAAAAAAAAATTTGCTTCCCTCCGATTGGTTACTTCCCCATTGATCATGCCTATATATATATATATATATATATATATATATATATATATATATATATATATATATATGTTGGTTCATCTACATTGAACCTTAAAATACATCGGAAGAAAATCACTCATTTATTGACACATGTCCTCCTAAATTGAGGGATGAAGTTATAAATTAAAGGGTAATTTAGTCAAATTCAAAATAAAATTACACTGCATTTTTAAACATTGTAATTCGTAATATACTTAATCAAATATACACCAAATTGACAATTTTCAGTTAATCAAATATTCGTAATACGTACACATGTCCACCTAAATTGACAATTTTTTATATACTCTGTAGTGCATTGAGTTGTTCATTGTATCCTTGTGAATAATAGTGTGTACGCAGTATTATTTTATCATGAGTTTTGTATATCATCTATTTTATGTAGTCCATATCAATTACAAATGTATCACGAGTTTTGCAACAAAGGTTGTACTGATTATCATGCTATGGATGAACTAGTCCTGTCATATAGTACTAAGGTCGACATATTTTTCACTCCAAAGATTGTTATATTGAGAACAAAATAGGGTATCAATGTTGATGTTGGCTTCAGTGTTCATGAGCAGGTTCCTTCATTGTTGGGTTTTGAAGGTTGGCATCTATTTATTAGTAAAAAAAGATTAATTTTGTTGTGTATCGATTATTTTTGTCATATATGTATCAAGCTTTTTATAATTATTAGTAATCTTAGTACTCTATCGACTTGGTATATAATTTTGAACAATTGTGCACCATATTTTCTATATATCATGAAAAAATTGTATCCAACGATAATCACCGTTGTCTATCGATTAGTTTTCTAAGATTCATGTATCAATTTAATGTCATCTATGTATCAAGTTTTGTTTTTAGTATTAGTAATCTCAGTACTCTAACGACGACTTGGTGTATAATTTTGAGCAATTGTGCACCATTTTTTAAATAAAAATGTATCAATGTTTTAAGGTTTCTGTATTTTGTTGAAGGTTCATTTGCATCCAATGTTGTTTGTATACTCCATGGGAATTAAATAATGTTTGTTTGTGAATCGTGTGCTGAGGAGTAATTATATGTCATGCATCAAAAGATTTCGAGGATGATTTGAAGTTGTATGAATTATCTATCTATATATTTTAATAAACCTCTAAAATAATGACATCATCATCATTAAGTTAAGGGGGATGATTCTCACACACTGTTTTTTGATACTCACACACCCTTTTACCCTATTATTAGGGAGGAGTTCAAGTAAATTGGTGTGTGAAGATCAAAAAACAGTGTATGAGAATCATCCCCCTTAAGTTAAATTATCTTTTACTTTTCATAATGATGATTTCATAATTATATATTAATTTAACTAAAAAAATAATACAAAATCTTTTATAAAAAGAAATATTAATCTCACCTAATTTTTAATTTTAATTTTCTAAAAAAATTTAAAAGGATTTATTATTATTATTATTATTAATTTTTATTATTATTAAAAATATAAATAAAAATGTTCAACTTTGAGCGAACTTTATGTTTGTAAAATCAACGACAAGTTTTTCAGTCGGAATCCGTAGTTCCACGGGGCAATAAACTAAATGATTTTAACATTTACATTCACTTAATACCTAAAACATATCATTAAACTGTTTCGTTTAAACAAACTCGTGTTTTCACGGGTC
Source organism: Rutidosis leptorrhynchoides (assembly GCF_046630445.1). Classification (NCBI taxonomy): domain Eukaryota; kingdom Viridiplantae; phylum Streptophyta; class Magnoliopsida; order Asterales; family Asteraceae; genus Rutidosis; species Rutidosis leptorrhynchoides. The sequence goes on from NC_092336.1 coordinate 411,979,949, forward strand.
ATTTCACCAGTTATAACATATTTGACTATGTCTATCACATATTGTGTTTAATTCTGTTTCTAAATGCTGTTGAGAAGCAACAAATTAAACGTGATTGTAGGGAAAATATTAAAAAGACTGTGCTACCCTTATAAACAGCAAAAATAAAATATCAATAATTCAATATTACGATCTGTCAATCCAATGGTCAGTATCACATCTTACTCTTACTCTTTTTATTTTTATCTTCTTTGTAGCATAACCAACCATATATATATATATATATATATATATATATATATATATATATATATATATATATATATATATATATATATATATATAAAAGAGATATTTGATTAGGTTACATGTCATTAACACCTTAAATATTGTATACTAAGACAAATGTAATTTTCACATGTCACAATTATTCATATATACCCTTATCAACTTTTTAAAATCACATATTTAACCAAGTAAATCATATAATATCATATATACCCAATTTAAATATTAAAACTATCATATGTACCCATTTGATTTAAAAAATTCGCTAAACTTAATTTTACACAATTTAATTCCTATTTGATCTCTACTCCTATATACTACTACGATCATCAGAAAAACTACACACATTTGCTCATACACACATGTCCTATAATTATAGTGTATTCATACACACATTTGTTCATATAAAATCATAAGAAAAAATACCGAACAATTTTTAATAGTAATTTTGAGGGAATGGTAACGTATTACTCTGTATTAGTAAAATTATACCATTACATAATTAGATTCAACCGATTTATTAAATCTGATAGAACTCGAGCAATTTTTTGTTGTTGCAACTACACGCAATATAAAATATATATGTATTTTATAGTCCCGTTCTGTCAACGAAACATACCGACATAATAGAAATGCCTCTTTTTTAAGAGCTTTCGGCGATCGTCGAAACACATTTAAAACGGTGACACGTGGACTGTTTGTTTCTAAGAACAACCATTAATTAAAGATTATTTGTTTATTGTAATTAAAATGAAAAGAATTGGGACGGAGGGAGTACATAATTTATTTGTGGAGATATAATGTCAAAGAAGAAAATTGATACAAAATTTGTTTCTTGGAGAGAAGGTTGAAAAAGAATGGTTTATAAATCTGCATCACAAAGTATATGTATGTTCTTTCTCTAACCTCTAAAGTATGAACTTGGTGAAAACTATAACTGATTCTGAGAACAAAAAGGGTTAATTTTGACCCTTTTGATCTGGTCATCTAATCAAACTCATTACCATTTTATCTAAACTTTTAAATAGTAATCACTAGGACCTATTGAAAATAGAGTACAGGCTCAAATTAACCACACTTAAGCTATTGGGTCGACATGTACTGTAGTGATTCGAATTTTTCCATGTTTATATATATTAATTGAGATTGATATTTACATGACTAAATGTTTCCAACTTGTTAAGCAATCAAACTTGTTAAGACTTGATTAAATGAAATAAGTTTCATATAGACAATTGATCACCCAAGTTGACCGGCGATTCACGAACGTTACAAATTTATAAAAACTACATGTTGTGGTATATATAGACATATATATATGGTTGACATGAGATTATGATGAGTAAGTATCTCACTAATTATATTAACAATGTGTGATATACATAAGAAATGAGATTACTAAGTTAAGAAACTCGAAATGATATATATAACGATTATCGTTATGATAACGTCTACTAAATACATATGTATCATATTAAGATATTGATACACTATATTTAACATGATAAAATGATATTTAAATATATCATTAAGTGTGTTAACAATGAGCTACATATGTAAAAACAAGACTACTAACTCAAGAATTACGAAATGAGACTTATATGTAACGATTATCGTTGTAATGATATTTTAATGTATATATCATATTAAGAGATATTCATACATCATAATATCATGATAACATAATAATTTAACATCTCATTTGATATAATAAACATTGGGTTAACAACATTAATTGAGATCGTTAACTTAAAAGTTTCAAAACAACACTTACATGTAACGACTAACGAAGACTTAACGACTCCATTAGAATGTATATACATGTTGTGTTTTGATATGTATTCTCACACTTTTGAAAGACTTCAAGACACATATCAAAGTACTTCTACTTAACAAAAATGCTTACAATTACATCCTCGTTCAGTTTCATCAACAATTCTACTCGTATGCACCCGTATTCGTACTCGTACAATACACAGCTTTTAGATATATGTACTATTGGTATATACACTCCAATGATCAGCTCTTAGTAGCTCATGTGAGTTACCTAACACATGTGAGAACCATCATTTGACAACTAGCATGAAATATCTCATAAAATTACAAAAATATTAGTAATCATTCATGACTTATTTACATGAAAACAAAATTACATATCCTTTATATCTAATCCATATACCAACGACCAAAAACAACTACAAACACTTTCATTCTTCAATTTTCTTCATCTAATTGATCTCTCTCAAGTTCCATCTTCAAGTTCTAAGTGTTCTTCATAAATTCCATAAGTATAGTTTCATAAAAATCAAGGAACCTTTGTAATCCATTCCAAGTAATCATCTAAGATCAAGGAACCTTTGTTATTTACAGTAGGTTATCTTTCTAATTCAAGGTAATATTCATATTCAAACTTTGATTCAATTTCTACAACTATAACTATAACGACCCTCATTTTTCCATTATATATTTTTCCAATATTAAATGCCCAAACAATATAATCAAAACTTAATGATTAAACTTTAATCAACAATTGTTAAGTATTAAGAGTTAGAAAACATATTAATTAACTTTGTGCAATAATTGACAAGTTAATAAAAGATGAAAATAATAAACTGTTAGTCGACACTCGCTACTAATTAAAATTTATGCATTTATGTAATATTATAACTAATAACCTGTAAGTAATAAATAAAAAGTGACATTTATATAAATAATAAAACAATTGGGAACTAAATATATACAAGTCATGAATTAGTAAAAAGAAAATAATACTTATCATGTAGTAAATGTAAAAATAATAATAATAGTAATAGTAATAATAATGAGACTAAAAAAATCTTACATCCTTATGTTGACTAAAAATAAAGTGTAAACTAGTACATCCTTATGTTGACTAATTATAAACTAGTACCACCTATTGTTGACTAAAAATTATAAAACAAAATAAAATCATTAATTAGAACATCCTTATGTTGACTAACACTCTAATACTTGCACTATATAAACACCTAGTTTCTCATTCACAAATCACACCAAAATCCTCTCTCAAAAACAATCTCTCCCTCTTCCTCTCTTGTGATATTCGGATCTTCAAGCTTGTTCTTCGTATTCTTCAAGAATCTTCAAGGAGTTCTTCAAGATTTTCAAGGCTTTGATCTTCCATCTTCATAGTGTTCATTTTTTTTTGTTAATTATCTTGAATCTTCAAAGGTATAACATAAACCCTAAACTATTTACATAAACTTTGATCTTTGTTAATTCATATTCATATTATAAACTTGTTATTCATAAGTATATACATAAACACACCTAGATTTATATATACATATATACATGTAAAAAATATATTTTTATATATATATATACATATATATACGAATTATATATATATATACATATACATATTAAAACCTTAAAACTACTTATACTAGTACTTAACATGTATACACTATTACTATTACTAGCACCTATAACCTACTACTTATATTGTAGCACAAAAACATTTTGGGATATGTATTAGAGATGTATAGATCTTCGAACTTTCTTGACGAATGGTTTCTACGAGATTCTAGGCAGAGGGTTTGGATTTCCGATTTAAAGGGTCCTATGGCTCAAGCCCCTAGATCTAAATTAGCCATTCGAAGGGAAAGGGGTGATTGGAAGCTTATCTAATACAGCAAGTATCCTAAAATGGAAACACTCATAAAAGTAGAAACTCTCTAGTCATAGAAACTTAGTAAAATAAGAAACTTTCTAAAAATAGAAACTTTATAAAAATAGTAACTTACTAGGAATAGAAACTTAGTAAAACAAACTATACTTAAACACAACATGGGCAAAACACTTAACTACTCTTAAATGTCAATAGGTTGACTTTCCTGCTCACTCGTTCAACTCTCTATTCCGAGGAATAACTCTCTCTCTACTTACTAAGGTGAATTTCATAGCCCCACTTTTTACTATTTCATTACTGTTTTGAAACTATGGGGTGAGACACATGCTTGCTTTTAAATTTTTAACATGCAATATTTTAATAACTGTTTTACAATATTTATATACGTGAATTCATAGCCCCACTTTTTACTGTTTCATAACTGTTTTATAACTTTTAGGGTGAGAATACATGCACAACTTTTATAACTGTTTTACACGTATTAACTGTTAAACTGTGATATGTTGGGCTATGACCAGCAAGCCCCCAACCGATAAGTATAAAAGATAACTTGTTACGGGGTAAACTTGAAAGTCTAGTCTAAATATCAGTACTTACACGTATCTACTATTAAACTGTGATATGTTAGGCTATGACCAGCAAGCCCCCAACCGACAAGTATAAACGATAACTTGACACAGGGTAAACTTGAAAGTCTAGTCTAAATATCAGTACCAACTGTTAAAACTATGCTATACCCGGCTACGTCCGACTAAGTCCCTACAGTGATATTTTTAAGTGCTGCGGCATGCTTATTTATTGGGGGTAGGCCTATCGGGAGTAACGTCCCCGATACATTTGACTCAGTCTTTGTATTACTTGATAATGAAATTTAAACCGACAAGGACAGACACAACTTGTCATGGGGCAAACTTGAACGTTTAGTCTAAATATCACGCACTGGCATAACTTTTGGATCTGCGAGATCTACTTTTTGATCCTGCGGGAGATCAACCTTACAAATTAAATCTTGTGGTCTAAAACAAACGGTCAAACTTATTTGTTAAACCTATGAACTTCACTCAACCTTTTGGTTGACACTTTAGCATGTTTTGTCTCAGGTGCTGTTTGATTCAAGCTCTTATACTTACTTCTTATGTGATGCTACTTGGACATAGGATCAAGAGATATCGCATTTATTACTTCTGCATGTGAACATTTCCATTATTGTTATTCCTATCATTGTAACTACGTTTCATTTTCCGCTGCGTGCTCAATAAAGTTTGTTTTATCATTTAGTATTGTTCTCGTATATTATAATATGTTGGTTGATTTGATATTAAGTCACATTTCACCCAGGCCCTAACTGGGGGTGTGACAGATTGGTATCAGAGCAAACCAGGCTGTTATAGAGAACCAGGATTGCATTTTTATGCGTGCCTTACTTGTTAGCTAGGGTGCCTTAGCAATCTAGGAAACTATAACCTTTCCTGCCTTAGACTTAAAGCACTTAGGATTGTCGTATAATCTTAACAATTATGCTTTAATAAACTTGACTCAAAGATTCTAATCAAGGTCTCTTTCCTAATGATAGGATGTCAAGCTCAAGCGTTAACAAGCCCAACAAAGCAACTCACAACCCTACCACCGAAGTAGGTGTTGGACACTCTTTAACTTCGAGACCAGTTCGAAGTCCTCTTTATAGTCCTGCTTCACCACCGCTGAATTATAGCCCGAATACTATTTTAGATTCACATGGGTCTCCTCAATACTACCCAACTCCGAGAACCCAAGATAAGGGAAAACGGCATGAAGAAGTTGGTCCATCAAGGAAGAGAGCCCGATCTCCTTTTTATGATGGTCCTAAGTATGAAATCATGAGATTACGAAACGATACCGAGAGAAACATTGAAGGTCTACTTCGCCACATGGAAAGAGTGGATCGTCGAATGAAGAAACTTATGAAAGAAAACGTCGAGCTAAGAAAGGAGTTGCTGATGCTAAAGTGCGAGGAAGAACGCAACACTCGCTGGGGAAAGCAATCACTTGCTTACCTCAAGGAGGATGTTGATGTCCGAATGAAAATGGAGAAAGGTCGAGTCGACGAACAACTTGCCATAAGAGAGTACAACACTAATGCCGTAAACAGTCGTGTTACCAACCTTTATGACAACTTCGAGTATCTCTATGAGAAACAAAAGACGAAAAATGAGAAAGTTGAGGAGTTTATGAAGAAGGTTGGAGACGAAATATGAAGACTACTTCAATCTTAATATTTCCTAGTTATTTTTCCTATTTTCCATCTATGTAAAGGCTGTGCCTTAAACAATTTCTATTTCCGAATCGTGTAATAAAGGCTTATTTAATGCCTCGTTCTAATAATATAAAGTGTTTTATTAATATCATGCGATATCAATACTTTAGTTTATTCATACTTGTGATTACTCAAACTTATAACTTGTTAAACTTATCAAATATATGTTCACTTTTATGTAGTGACATCATGGTTCGTCCAGCTGCACCTACCGTTAACAACGTTGTGTTAACTACTGAGCAATTCCAACAGTTACTCGCTGCTGCCCAAGGCAACGCCCAAGCTAATCATGCTAATACTCAACCAAAACCTTGTTCCTACAAGGACTTTACAAACTGTCACCCTCCCGCTTTTAAGGGAAACGAAGAAGCTGTCGAACTAGTTCGTTGGTTCGAAAAGATGGAATCTATTTTCCGTATTTGCAACTGTGGTGATGATGATCGAGTAAAGTATGCCACTAGCTCGTTGGGTGGTAATGCTTTAACTTGGTGGACTGCTTATGCCAAGTCCGTAGGAATTGATAATGCTAATGCAATTCCATGGGACGAACTCAAAAGTATGATGGTCAACAAATTCTGCCCAAGGAGTCAAGTTCAGAAGCTTGAAGCTGAGTTCTGGGAACTCAGGGTCAAGGGTACTGACATTGAGAATTATACCAATCGTTATCTGGAGCTTTCTACTCTATGTCCTGAAATGTTTCCTACTGAAGCTAGAAGAATTGAGCGGTATATTGAAGGTCTTCCCGAGGATGTTCAAGGGAATGTTATTGCTGCTGAGAAGGTTACTTTGGATGCTGTGATTCTCATGGCACAAAATCTCATGTTGGCCAAGAGAAGAAGGGCGTCGTCCAATAAGCAAGTTGAAACCAAGGGTAATGATGGTAAGAGGAAGTTTGAGCCGTCTCAAGGTTCAACTCAGAATGTTAGTAAAAAGCTTATGGATAGTACAAGGACGAATTATAAGGGCACTTATCCTTTTTGTGTTCGTTGTGAAAGGCATCACCCGGGGCAGTGCACTGCCACTTGTTCGTTGTGTAAGAAAGTGGGACACGTAGCTAAGACGTGTAGGACTCCTCCAAAGAATAAATCTATTGTTCCTGCCAAAGCTCCTCCTACTTGTTATACTTGTGGGGAAAAGGGACACATTAGTCCAAATTGCCCTAAGAAGAGAGATAATCCTGCTACTGGAGCCAATACTACTGCTGCAAAGGGTCGTGCATTTGTTATTACTGCTGCTGAAGCCCGAGATGAAGATGAGGTCATCACGGGTACGTATCTCGTCAATAATTGCTACGCAACTATTTTATTCGATACTGGTGCCGACCGAAGTTACGTATCTAATGAATTTTGTACCCTATTTACTGAAAAGCCTCAACCCTTAGAAACTAAACGATTAGTAGAAGTAGCCAATGGAAAGATCATGAAAGTTGATAAAATTTATAAAAACTGCAACCTAATCTTAGCCAGCAAAGAATTTAAGATAGACCTTTTGCCGGTCGAGCTAGGAAGTTTCGATGTCGTAGTTGGAATGGATTGGTTACGTCCATTAAGAGCTGCGATCATGTGTTACGATAAAACCGTTCATGTTCCATTAGGAAATGGAGAGACTCTTATTATCCAAGGTGAAAAGAGTGGTTCCAATCTCAATATTATCTCCTGTATTAAAACCCGCAAATACCTTATGAAAGGTTATCCAGCTATTCTAGCCCACGTTAATCTGATTGAATCGAAAGAGAAGCGAATTGAAGATGTACCAGTAGTTAAAGACTTTCCCGATGTGTTTCCCGAAGATCTTCCGGGTATTCCACCTCCTCGACAAGTTGAATTCCAAATTGATTTAACTCCTGGTGCTGCTCCTGTTGCTAAAGCACCATACCGTTTAGCACCTTCCGAAATGAAGGAATTATCCAACCAACTCCAAGAACTATTGGATAAAGGTTTCATTCGTCCAAGCTCGTCCCCTTGGGGAGCTCCTATTCTGTTTGTTAAAAAGAAGGATGGTACATTAAGGATGTGCATTGATTACCGCGAACTTAACAAGCTTACTATCAAGAACCGTTATCCGTTGCCACGTATTGATGATCTATTTGACCAACTTCAAGGGTCAAGTGTTTATTCAAAGATTGATTTAAGATCCGGTTATCACCAACTCAAGGTCAAGGAATCCGATATTTCTAAGACTGCTTTTCGCACTCGTTATGGGCACTATGAATTCTGTGTCATGCCTTTTGGTTTAACTAATGCTCCTGCCGTGTTCATGGACCTCATGAATCGTGTTTGTAAACCGTATCTTGACAAATTTGTCATCGTATTCATTGACGACATCTTGATCTATTCGAAGAATGAGAAAGAGCATGAGCAACATTTGCGCATGATTCTTGAACTCTTACGAAAGGAACAACTTTATGCTAAATTTTCTAAGTGCGAGTTTTGGCTCAAAACCGTACAATTTCTCGGACATGTTGTTGATAGAAACGGAATACATGTCGATCCAGCTAAGATTACTGCTATTCAGAACTGGGAGATACCAAAGACTGCAAAGCATATTCGTCAATTTTTGGGACTTGCCGGTTACTATCGAAGGTTTATAAAAGATTTTTCTCTCATTGCCAAACCTCTTACAAAGCTGACTCAAAAAGGGAAGAAATTTGAGTGGTCCGAAGAACAGGAATCTGCTTTCAAGATTCTGAAGGAGAAGTTGACCACAGCCCCGATTCTTTCTTTACCTGAAGGTACCGACGACTTTGTTGTTTACTGCGATGCCTCAAAGCATGGCTTTGGTTGTGTTTTAATGCAACGAGAAAAGGTTATCGCCTATGCATCTAGACAGTTGAAGAAACATGAAGTAAACTATACCACACATGACCTAGAGTTAGGTGCCGTGGTATTTGCATTAAAGATATGGAGACATTATCTCTATGGTAATCACTTTACGGTGTACACTGACCATAAAAGTCTTCGACACATCTTTGATCAAAAACAGCTGAATATGAGGCAAAGTCGATGGCTCGAGACATTGAACGATTATTATTGTGAGCTGAAATATCATCCTGGCAAGGCGAATGTAGTTGCCGATGCCCTTAGTCGAAAAGACGATATTAAACGTGTTCGTGCTTTAAACCTAAAAATCAAATCGAATCTTATTTCACGAATCTGTGAAGCTCAATTGGAAGCTATTAGACCGACACTTATCGAAGGTGAAGGACCTATTGGTTTTGAGAACCAACTTCAAGTGAAAGCTAATGGTACACGGTACTTTGGCAATAGAATCTGGGTTCCTCGTTTTGGTAATCTTCGCGAACTAGTCTTGGATGAAGCACATAAGACTAGATATTCTATCCATCCCGGTTCCAGTAAGATGTATCACGATGTGAAGGAATTCTACTGGTGGCCTAACATGAAAGCCGATATTGCTACTTATGTTAGTAAGTGTCTCACTTGTTTGAAAGTCAAGGCCGAACATCAAAAGCCTTCTGGTCTATTGACACAACCCGACATTCCGCAGTGGAAGTGGGAAGGTATCACTATGGACTTCGTTACTAAGTTACCTAAGACTTCGAACGGTAACGATACTATTTGGGTCGTAGTTGATCGTCTTACTAAATCTGCACATTTCATACCAATCAAGGAAACCGACAAGATGGAGAGATTAGCACAGCTTTATATTAAAGAAATCGTCTCACGTCATGGTGTTCCTATCTCGATCATTTCTGATCGCGATAGTCGATTTGTTTCTAGATTTTGGAAAACTTTACAATCTGCTCTTGGAACTCAACTCGACATGAGTACAGCTTATCATCCGCAAACCGATGGTCAAAGTGAACGAACCATTCAAACTATGGAGGATATGCTACGTGCTTGTGCAATCGATTTCGGCAAAGGATGGGATAGACATCTACCTTTGGTTGAATTTTCTTATAATAACAGTTATCACTCCAGCATTAAGGCTGCACCTTTTGAAGCTTTATATGGACGGAAGTGTAGATCCCCTTTGTGTTGGGATGAACTTGAGGACAGACATTTAACTGGTCCTGAAATTATTCACGAAACTACCGAAAAGATCGTTCAAATCAAGCAACGTTTAGAAACTGCCCGTAGCCGACAGAAAAGCTATGCCAATAAGAAACGAAAAGACATCGAATACCAATTTGGAGATAAAGTCATGTTGAAAGTATCCCCTTGGAAAGGTGTTGTCCGCTTCGGTAAGCGAAGTAAACTCAGTCCACGATATGTTGGACCATTCACAATCACTAAAAGAGTCGGTCCCGTGGCATACCGATTAGAACTGCCAACCGAACTTAGTCAAGTACATGATGTGTTTCATGTCTCAAATCTTAAACGGTGTCTTGCCGATGACACACTCGTTATTCCTCTGGATGATGTCCGCATTGATGAGCAAATGCACTTTGTTGAAGAACCTATAGAAATCATGGAAGGAGAGGTCAAACAAACGCGTAAAAGCAATATACCTATCGTTAAAGTCCGGTGGAATTCGCGTAGAGGCCCCGAATATACCTGGGAACGCAAAGACCATATGAAACGGAAATATCCCCATCTCTTCTCAACTGCTGATGCAAACGAGAAAACTACCTAAAAACTTCGGGACGAAGTTTTCAATAACGGGGAGGTACTATAACGACCCTCATTTTTCCATTATATATTTTTCCAATATTAAATGCCCAAACAATATAATCAAAACTTAATGATTAAACTTTAATCAACAATTGTTAAGTATTAAGAGTTAGAAAACATATTAATTAACTTTGTGCAATAATTGACAAGTTAATAAAAGATGAAAATAATAAACTGTTAGTCGACACTCGCTACTAATTAAAATTTATGCATTTATGTAATATTATAACTAATAACCTGTAAGTAATAAATAAAAAGTGACATTTATATAAATAATAAAACAATTGGGAACTAAATATATACAAGTCATGAATTAGTAAAAAGAAAATAATACTTATCATGTAGTAAATGTAAAAATAATAATAATAGTAATAGTAATAATAATGAGACTAAAAAAATCTTACATCCTTATGTTGACTAAAAATAAAGTGTAAACTAGTACATCCTTATGTTGACTAATTATAAACTAGTACCACCTATTGTTGACTAAAAATTATAAAACAAAATAAAATCATTAATTAGAACATCCTTATGTTGACTAACACTCTAATACTTGCACTATATAAACACCTAGTTTCTCATTCACAAATCACACCAAAATCCTCTCTCAAAAACAATCTCTCCCTCTTCCTCTCTTGTGATATTCGGATCTTCAAGCTTGTTCTTCGTATTCTTCAAGAATCTTCAAGGAGTTCTTCAAGATTTTCAAGGCTTTGATCTTCCATCTTCATAGTGTTCATTTTTTTTTGTTAATTATCTTGAATCTTCAAAGGTATAACATAAACCCTAAACTATTTACATAAACTTTGATCTTTGTTAATTCATATTCATATTATAAACTTGTTATTCATAAGTATATACATAAACACACCTAGATTTATATATACATATATACATGTAAAAAATATATTTTTATATATATATATACATATATATACGAATTATATATATATATACATATACATATTAAAACCTTAAAACTACTTATACTAGTACTTAACATGTATACACTATTACTATTACTAGCACCTATAACCTACTACTTATATTGTAGCACAAAAAC